>NW_026974140.1:4455000-4755000 GCF_037042905.1 Lytechinus pictus | reverse complement strand
CAATTCCCTCTCCTTTTAATTTCATTTTTTTTATAACACTCATCTCTTCATGAATAAATTTGAAATCTGTTTATGATTCATTTATACCTAAATGCAAAGTCAAGATTAAGAACAGTAAATAAACAGTAAATAGATTCATGCACGGGCTCAATAATTTTGTGTCACTTTTCCTAAAAGACTGACCTTCTAGTCTTATCTGAGCTTTTACCGTATCTTACCTTCACAGGAGAATATCTTGCTAGATTCAATGTTTGAGATCCCAGGGTCTGACATCGACGAGGTGATTGTTGATGCCGAGGTCGTCCAGGGTAGGAAGCAGCCAGAGTTCATTCAAAAGACAACCAGACCCATAGACTCAGCTCCACCCATCCAAGCAGAAGCCGTCAAAGTTTGATCATCACTTCAAACCAAGTCATACATTTCCGTTAATATAAGTTGCCTCAAACTGAAACCTATTTTAAACATACAGCTAGCATCTTGCAAAGTGCTGAATCAACTGTATTATCCTCTTATTATAATTATATATTATTTTATAGCTGAAATTACACATTCTTTTCATACATTCTTCTTTGAATTACTTTTGTGTAACAAGATTATAAGAATTAATACATTATGTGGAAATCATCTTTAAGATTGTGTTGATTATTGTCTTTTCAGTGTGCTCTCAATTTTTTAGGAATATCATATTTTCTCTTCTTCATTTGATGTGAGCCAAGGTTAATGTGATCAATTATGGTTTTCCCAAAATCAATTTGTTTTCTTAGATTCTTCAAAATATGTTTATAAATTCCATTTGATTTGTTAAAAACTGTTTATTCCCACAATGCATCTGGAACTACAAAGCAAGCCTAGAATTTACATGTATGTAACACTATACAGTGAGTGATGTTAAAACCTACATGTAAGTAGTCGTCTCATTCATGCTGGGACCATTTTCCTGAGCAGAGGTCAAAAGTGAACGATAGATGATTATACCAAGGTGTACATCTTTTGTTTATTCAAGGCAATTCTTGTACAATGGCGCTTGAAAGGCTGACTACTTGCATGGGTTTGAATCTTCTTTACTGCCATGCAGTGCGCCTCCTTATGGTTTGCTTGTCTAGGATTAGTTGTATATATGTAATTTATTATATATGATTTTGCTTTACCTACATGTAGGTTAATCCAATACTTCTTCATGGAAGCATTTATGACATGAAATTTTATGGGACCCCAAAGACTCTAATATTAAGCTTTATACCCATTCCCTTGTTTTTTGTCGCAAATAGGATAGAGCTCCTCTTATGTTCCCGTTCATTAAAGTGTGAGCTTTGATTTAGCCAGTACCTCTGTCCAATATTTCCTATTAACATTTGTCCTGTATGATTTCCATCAAACTACATGTAGTTTTATTTGTATATTGTGTATATTGTATCCTTGCAATTATGCCTCTGTACATATCTATATGTAGTTCCGTGAATAACAAGCATGTAACTGTATAATTTCATGTCCAATTGAATGATATGATATGTACATAAGATTAACTCTCATTTATTGACACTTTACAAACAAGGAGTTACATTTATTGGCTTCGCAGCATTCATTAGATTTTTTTTTTCTCCTAGGAAAAAAGGTAGTTATTCGTGTGTGAGCCGTTACATGTATACCTCCCTTTCCCTGCTTGTTTCATCTATTACTATGTTTGGTATTCTTAATAAATGAATGTTCTTATTTCCCATTTCATGAGGATGCCCCTTTCTCAGTAATTTACCAGTGATGGAATATTTAATCTCACTTGGGCAAAGTTGATTGACTAGGGTCACTTTGGTTGCACAGCATGTGTTACGGAGACTACTTTGGTAAATTGGAAGGAAATCGTTGTGTTTCATTTGTAGTTAGGGATCAGTCCTGATAACCTATAAATTTTCCTAGTATTTTTTTTTTATTATTCTTAAAAAATGGATATTGTACATGAATGTTGGTTAGTGGCAATTATTTTCTTATTTTTTTCTTTTTTCTTTTTTGTTATGGGAAATCGTGTTTATGTCCTGATGATAAACGTTATATGTATAATGAATGCTGCTGCATATTCATGCAGTATTATGTTTTATGTATGATTCTGTATGAAAGAATTACTGCAATATGCACTCGATTTGTTTCATGAAATCAGGTGATACTATTTTTCTACACATAATTTTTTGTAGACAAGTTTGTAACTGATTACATGTCTGTTTGTAAAAAAAAGAAGATGAGAGAATTCAACAACATTGCATTTTTAAGGTTCATATAATCTACGTAAAAGAGTTGACCTACCAATACAGTGCACATACGTATTGCTTGAATGGGGACTGCACTTGCTTGATTTATAATAATAATAATAATAATAAAATTTCATTTTTTATGTAGTGCTCAATACATTAGACAACGTATTTAGTGTGTAACAGATGTGTTATTACCCCAGCCATAGGGAGTCTTTGCTTACTGGTACTCATTGTACATACTTTATAGATATCACACAGCGAGTGTTATATTCCCCAGGGGAATACATGCATTTAACCAAAAACAATTTCAATTTCTGACCTTTTTTTATGGGAACCTTTTGGCAAATCAATTGGTCATCTAAGAAATACAGCAAATTGTTATTCAAATCTCCATAGCACAAACCATGCATTTCCTTGTGGTACAGGAGAAGTAGATGTAGAATTTTCAGGAAGTGAGGTCTAAAAATTATTAGAAAGATTCTACCTCACATTTCATGTATCAAAGACAGGACTAGTTTTATATCAAGCATGCAGTATTGTCCAATTTGGGCCTTATAACATTCAAAGTCTGTCCCTACTTTATGCGAATAATATAATGGGCCATGCCCAATATTGGCATCTTTAAAGAATTTATCTGATTTCAATCGCAACCACCAATGGAATGGGGTCATTTTTGGAATGCAATGAGCTATTGAGCAGTCATTTGAATTGGAAATGGTTTTCTCAAGCTTTTTATTTTTCATGATTTTGATTTATTCATAGCCTTTGAATAAATTGATAAAAATTCAAATGATTTTACTTATGTTTAATGTCACTTCTGTGCAAGGATATACATGTACCATGAGAAGTTTGACGGTATTGATAAGTCATGATCCAGAAATGTTAAGATTAATTCATTTTGATACAATAATTAGTAGGTAATAGTGCATCATTCTAGTTGGTTTGATTTGATATCTGTTATGCAGATCTGGTTCTTTGTCAGTCATGAAATTCCTGACAATTATGGACCTCTCTTGTTATAGGGCAAGCATTGAAGAATCTATTTTGAAGTGCCATTAGTATAGTTAGTATACATGGTGACCATTGGCTGTATTCTGAACCAGTTCTAACTGTAACCTCCATATAGATTACGTGGTAAGAAAGTCAAATATATAAAAACTGTGTTCACATAGTATGGTTATGATGTTTTCCATGTTTTGTTTTTGATGCTTTAACAGCAAACAGATAGTAGTTATTCCACACCACATGTTTATAGTTACGGTGCCAAATGTAGTTATAAGTTGAGGATTCACTGTAGATTCTGTGAAACATTTGGCCGCCCTTACATGTAGGTCAAGCACAGATCTAAACTACAATTTATGTTAGACAAGTGTTCAGAATACAGGTCTATATTCATATAATCTGGGCCAGGTTGCATAAAATATACTATTAAATAGTAACTTTGCTATCCAATGTAACTACCATGATAGCAGGGCCCAACAGCCAATCAAAATCAAGAATTCCATGCAAGTTACCATTGCATGGCAAGTAACTTTTGTGCAACAGGGGCCCTGCACCTACATTTATGCCTTTTATTACCTGATTATTAATTTTTAAGTGTTATGTCTAAAACAAATTTGAACATCGGGTTTATGGTATCCCTCTGACATTAGATACATTGTTTAATTTGCTATCCACATCAGCACCGCCTTATTCTAATCAAGAGTTTTAATTCATTAAGAGCAGAAACTCAAGGAAACAGTCATTGAGAATCTATAAATTAGTAAATTGAAGTGACAATTTAAGCGTGTAAAATGTGTAATTGTTTTTGATAGATTGAGAGATATACCGTTTCTCTTCCTAGTATGTTTCCAGAAATACACAAATTTATATTTTAATCCAACTTGAAAATTAATGTGACAGGGCTCTCTTATGTACATGTTCGTAGGTTTCTATTTGTAATTCTCCCTTGGGTGATGTTATGAGAATAGAAGCAAACAAGGTATTGATGACATTTGTATATATTTTACTTCTTTCAGCGATACTGTACGGTATATCATGGTATAATACTCTTAATAAAAACAGATGAAAATTTACTCGGTTTGATCGTCATGATATTCTTGATAAAGTGTCTGTGACAGAATTTGTTTATTAAAAAAGATTGATGTATGTTTTCCGAGTTGATTTCTGCGGCTTCCCCTTCTTGACCATTTGCCTGAGAATATGAGCCTACCATATCCTGCGGACCATGTCTAGCTTCTTAATTTCTTAATTCTGTGATCTTAAAATTGTGATTGTTGACTACTGATATATGGAGTATAGCAGTCATTCTCAAATACTTTTGTTGAAGCTCCACATTTCTTGTTGAGAATCTGTACTGCTCCACTAGCGCTAACGAGCCAAATATTGCTGAGGGGCCCCTGGTGGGCTCGAGGGGGGGGGAACCCTTGAAGCTTTGGAATATTATGAGGCTTTTTAAATGGCCAAGAGGGGATCAACTATATCAATACAAGAAACACAAATGCAAACTTTAGTATACATATAACTGATGCCATAGTGACAACGGGGAAACTGACTCGACTGACCAACGACTTTCGATGATGATCGATGATGGTTTGGAGTCGGAACCGTTGTTGTTTACTGTAGCACGACAGTCGGTAAAAAACCTGGCAGGGTGATGGTTTCATAAAGCTCTTCAGAAGTTACTAGCACTGACCTGTATGTGGTTACTCGCGACTTTACGAACGACTGGTGATCCTTTCTTGTGGTATATGATACCAGATTTTTATTGGTGTTGATGTAGTTCCTAACTAAGAAAGTATCACAAATCGTTTTTAAAACACCCACTAGGTGCATCATTTCTTTTGCATCTAACAAGTCAGTAACCTATTGGAAGTTGGTTACAATCTGTACAGTTCTCTGGACACATCACCGTTGATCAGGCCTTCGAGTTAATTATGAATTGCGCCATCTTCAGCTTGAGACGAGATTGGCAAGTAGAGGAAATGAGGTATACATAACCCCCCGAGGTGTGCTTGTAAAGTTGTAATAGCCACTTGTTTGCAGTGGTTGCTTTTCTCTGGGGCTGTGGTGCAACGAGTTATTGTGAACTCTTCTTTCTTTGTTTTCTTTCTTCTTTTCTTTCATTTTGATTACCCTTCCCGTTTATAGATTTTCTTTCTTCTTTCTTTCATTCTTTTTGTTCACCCCCCCCCCTTTTTTTAAAAGAAAATCTAGGCCTATTTATTCATTTATCTTGTGGGGAGGGGATATCTATCGAAAGGGAAATTGCCTCTTGAAAAATTGTACAACAAAAGGACTGTTATCTAAATGCTGATGGTGATCGTTATGATGGTTGTGTTGTTGAAGGAGGAGATCGAAGGAGCGCGGCATATAGGCCTATCTGGTATAGGAATATTCATTGTATTACCTTAATAATCTCATGAAAACTGAGTATTTTTAACAATGCTCATTTACTTACACATTGCAGAAGAAGGGCCAATAATTGTCCAATTGTATCGTATCCAATTTTATTGTGTGCAGGGCTGATGAGAGCTTTAAGACTATACATAACCTTTAAAATTGTGGAACATAATGTAAAACCTGGGTTTCGAATGTGGGTAAACCACATTTTATTCCATCGCGGTAGGCCGTCAACTTCCTCTTACCGTTTTTCTTTGCCCCTACCATGCCCACCACCATGTTTTCTATGTAGTAAGATCTTAAATTAAAAGTGATTCATTTTGCAATAAACGGGCAATAAACAGAATGCTTATCTCATGCAGGTATGATCGGAACTTGTGATTATTCTTAAAATAGAGGAACTTGTTTCTTGAGCGTTGGAAACGGATGTAAGTGAAAGTTGAACATTTCCACAATGAGAACAACTTAATGAGGTATCATGCCCCAGGGGTGTGCCTATAAAATAATTGAAAATTATTATCAGGGGGTGCATGGAAGGCTTTCAAGCGGTGATTCTCCACTAGAATGGGATCTAGATCTATAGTATGATGGAAAGGAAACTCCGGAAATAGCTTTTGATGTATTATTTGGCTAATTATATCATTTCGAATTCAGTACAGTCGCCATCATTATCATTTTGCAGTTTGCAAGCTGTGTGTTGGCATGAATTTCATCAAGTGAATTACTGAACATTAATCAGCTACACCACGACACATCGACATAATCGATTCCTGACAAGCGCATCATTCAGAAACACGCTGCATTAAAATTTCAGTTCGCTGTTAGTTATTGCTTGATGGGATATTAAAGGTCAAGTCCACCCCAGATAAATGTTGGTTTGGATAAATAGAGAAAAATCAAACAAGCATTATGTTGAAAATTTCAGCGAAATCGGATGTAAAATAAGAAAGTTATGACATTTTAAAATTTCGCCTATTTTTCACAAAACAGTGATATGCACAACTCAGTAACATGCAAATGAGACAGTCGATGTTGTCCCTCACTCACTATTTCTTTTGTTTTTTATTGTTTGAATTATACAGTATTTTATTTTTTTAAGATTTCACAATAAGGACCAACTTGATTGAACCATATATTATTAAACAATGTTAATAGCACATGTTCAGGGAGGAATTAATCGTTGTTTCACACGACAACAGTGAGAAAATTTGAATATTTCATATTTCACATAATAAAATACAAAAGAAATAGTGAATGAGTGATGTCATCAGCCTCCTCATTTGCATTCCGACAAGGATGAGAATACAACTGTTTTGTGAAATTAGGTGAAACTTTAAAATGTCATAACTTTCTTATTTTACATCCGATTTTGATGAAATTTAGTGTTTTGCTTGTTGGATTTTTCTCTTTTTATTTGAATCAACTTTTTGTTGGGGTGGACTTGTCCTTTAAGAAAAATGTATCCATGTACTGTACAGTGTAGAGGGATTTTTTCCAGTATGAATAAGCCTTCAACTAAGTTTACTCATTTACTCGATATAACCATATATTTATCACCTGCCTCATGTAGCGAAAGCCCATTATACAATAACTCGAACTTTTTAGATTCCGTCCACTTTCGCTTTAAATCCAGGGACGGCGATCCTGGGGGACCGGAGGCACAGTGCCCCCCCCCCCCACTTTTTGAAGCACTGTAAAAATGCCCCTCACGAAGGTGTACTGTGCCTTTTCATCTGAGGAGGACCCGTTTTATGTGTTACCAAGTGCCCTCTCTCGTATAAGTGCTATTTTTTAGCAAAATTAAGATGCCCCCCTCGAACGTGTTCTGCGCCACTTTCTCCTTAGAAGGACCGATTTTATGTGCTAGCAAGTGCCATTTCTCGTATCAGTGCCAAAATAATGCTCACGAACGTGTTCTGTGCCCCTTTCACAAGTGCCCCCTTGCCTTCTCGTAAGTGCCCTTTCTCGTATCAGTGCCCCTTTTTATCCAAAAAGTGCTACTCGCATACATGCTCTTTGTCCCTTTCACCTGAGAAGGACCCGTTCTACGAATGCCCCTTCGGAACAAGAATACAATTCTCATGTTTGTATGTTACTGCTTGTGAAGGAAAAATCCTACGTACGTTAAGTTTCATGAGTCATGTGAGTGGGGTACAGATAGGGGGCACCCCCAAAAAAAATCACAACCAAGCATAAAAGGGAAAGAGAGAAGGGTGAAACATGATACCCTTTCTGAATATTATGTCAAAATCTATCACAAAATTGGATTTTCGTTATAAAAATGTAAAAAATTTCGGTCACTCGCTTCGCTTCTCTATCAGCTCTTATACATTTTACATGATACGATATATCTAGCCCCCTCAATTGTGTTTCTCATTACACAACTGTAGATTAGATAAGTAATTTTTTCTTTGCTTTAAGATAGTGCCCTTTTTCCCTGTGCCCCCCCCCCCCCCCCACTTTCAACTTTGCTCCACCGCCCCTGTTTTAATAGCTTATACGATTACGACTAGAACGAATCGAATTCGCTTTCTGGTTATGGTTATGCTTACTCAAATTACAGACAATGCATTGTACAACTTGGTAAGCTTAGGTGTTCAATCATTAATTAACATTTCTGGATTTACACACTGCCTACAAGTAAAATCAACTTTTAATAAAGGACAATCCCAACTAAAATCCAACAATCATATGCACAGACAATTTCTTCAAAATCAGATGTAAAATAAGAAAGTTATGACATCAGTATGCAAATGAGGAGACTGATGACATCACACACTCACAATCCTTCTGTGATTCACTAAATACTAGATATATTAATTTTCTCATCATTGTTATGATGTGAAAGAAAGTTTTATTCCCCCGAACATGTGGAATTACCATTGTTTTAATATGTTGCCGTTCTGTGAAGTTGGTTACTATTGTCAAATCTGTAAAAAATTGAAACATTGTATAATCCAAACAAAAACAAAAGAAATAACTGAGAAATATAATCGACTCTTCTCGTTTGCATATCACTGAGTTGTGCATTTAACTTTTTTGTGAAAAGTAAACGGAACTTAAAAAACGTCATAACCTTATAATATCACATCCAATTCTGATGATATTTTCAGCGTTATGCTTGATTGATTTTTCCCTAATAATTAAAAACAACATCTTCCTCTTGTTTTTGTGGTGGGGGGGGGGGCTTGACCTTTCAAAGCATAATTATGCTCTTTGTTGAATGTTTCATTTATCCTGTATGTCAAGAAAATAAGTCACCCCTGGTGCCTTTTCTCTTCAATCTAACTAACTTCATATAAGTTATTCTACATCATACAGTCATACCCTTTTTGATAAAGACAGTATATATTCATACTTCAATGCAACCCCATTTCCAATTCTCAAGCCTATAAGCGCCGCCGGCAACAGCAAATTTGGTCGTCGGTTAAGTGGCCTCGACATCATAGCCCCCACTCGATCAACGCCTGTAAACATGGTAAAGAGGGCGGATAGAGAATTTGTTAAAATAGAGTTGGATCCGGCTCACAACTCCCACGGGTTTTATCCAGACAGGTAAAGCTTGATGCTAGCCTATGTACAGTCACACCAACGATACCGACCGACCATACCGTTTGAAATAACCAGGGACGTGCGAGGGTCCGTCTGGAGTCGGTTTGATGATTGGTGTGGCAGCAGTATCAGAAAGCGATTTGTGATAGGGGAAGCTATGCAGTATTCCTTCGGAAAATGAATATAGGCCTATTTAAATCTAGATTGGAAATCAAACTGGTGGTACAATCGAAATTGTATTATTTTGACGTGTATTCCTTATAAAGGCAGATTTTTTTTCGTCTGTCGAGTCTTAAAACAAAGGGTACTAATTAAATGCTTAGGTTTTTAAAGTGTCTTATGTCTCGTCAGGTTATTTTGAAAAGGAGTAGCCCTACGTGTATATAGGAATTTTTCGCCCCCCCCCCCTTGCCACGTCAATCTGTTATTCATGTTGGAGATCACAGTGTATTTTCAGGAGCGACAGACTTTCTAAACATCCAGTTGGACTCTGCATACTATTGTGACTTCAGGAGCTAAAATTCGAAGTAAACAAGTTCAAGTTATTTGACTTTAAATCAAACAATCGTGTCATATCAGAGCCAGAATGTTAACATTTCAAGGACACCATTACAGCTGTACTTTTCATGTTTTGTTTGTAGCTTTCGATTCTACTCATTTATAAAGATCACATAAAAAAAGATATAGGTAAAATAAAACATGGGGCCGCTAATGTTATGAGAAAAGTATTTCGATGTCCATATACAACATACTAATACTTCACATTATGATATCGGTCTACATCAAAATCCGATGGCAAATACAGTTTTCAAGAATGGGAGGAACCCCTTTAATTTCATGAATTGTCATCATGGTCATCGGAACAAAATAAAAATGTTTATCGCTTGATTTTGATTGGAAATCAAACAACACGACACCTTTTTAACAATTAAGGCATCCGCACACCGTGCTGCTGGTCTACGATCTGACTGATTGCAAATTGTTGCAACACCCCCTTTATGTATGAATACTCCCCAGGGAGTGGAGGATGTGCACAAATTGTGTGCGGGAATGACTGATTGAATCCGACGACCGGGGTAATAATATATATGTAAAGCGCTTAGACACGTCGTTCCGATGTATTAAGCGCTATATAAAAAAGCGGATTATTATTATTATTATGTAGTAAACAAGCACAAGATCACAACTTTCTTCCATTAGTCACACATTTCGTCACAACTACCCTTTTCTGTATAAATATGAAGCATTTTAAGGCAATAGCAAGTGCTTGAGGGGAAGTCCGTGCCCCTAACAAAAAGTTTATTTGAATAAAAACCAAGCTGCACACTGGTCGGTGTTCATGTGATTGAACTGATGACGTATACCCCACTCTTTCTTTTGTATTCTAAATATCAAAACAAAACATGTGAAATATCAAAAGGGTCCTTATTTTTAAATATGTAAATATTGAAATGTTTTATAATTCGTACCATAAAAATGAAAAGCTGCGTGGGTGACATCATCAACTCTCTCATTTGCATGTCAAGGATATGTGCATATGCATCTTTATCTTGTCTATTGTGAAAAATAAACGCAATTTCAAAATGTCATAACTTTCTTATTTAAAGTCCGATTTTGATGAAATTTCCAGCATCATGCGTACATGTTTTTTTTTTCTTCTTATTCAAAACAAATACTTGTTGAATTGGTCTTGCCCTTTAATATAATTTTAGGGGTTCAAGGGGGGGGGTACATCCTCTTCCGATAGGCATCAATCAGCATTGGTGTACGTACGGGTAATTCTTGTTATCATGACCGTTCATAATCAATACACGCCGGGTCTGGAGCGGATGAGTAAACGGTGTCACATTACTTTTCGTTTGCGTTACTCATCTCATGAAAGGAGCTAGAGAGCATTCGAATGTCACGGACGGTTTAGTGAATTCAGTGATTTCAAATGATTTTTTTTTCTTGAAAATCTAATTTCAAAATATTACATGACTCAAGTGGCCCGAGTAAAGATACTCTCTTGCAATATACTGTACATGTTGCTTTTCAGTCTTTAAAATGTCCAGTGTAGGGGATCGATCATACTAGAAGTAAACAAAAAAAAAAATCCGGAGACATGACCCCCCCCCCCCACATGATCGCAGTCGTTTATATACAGACCGTATTCTTATGCTAATAATTTCGCATTTACCCCCTCCCGATGAATTCACAAAATAATATAATTTCACAATGTAGTACGATCATATATAAGTTGTTATTCACTTAGCATTTCTTATATAATTCCTTCGCTTGCTGGGTACTCTCGTATATATAGATTTAGGTTGGTTCTGGAAAGCAAAAATTATGCAATACAATATATTAGCAAGTCAGGAAAAATTGTAATATTTGACAGCGATCTGACTCAATATTTCGTTCCTAAACTGCCGTTTAAGAGGATTCAGAACGCAAAACATTAATTCTCGGTTTGTCAGTAAATTGCCAAAATATTATTACATTTGGCAGTAATCTGATCGACATATTGATTTCTTTCCAATCAGGGAGGGTTTATTATTTATCGCTCATTTTTGACATTTGAAAAAAAATGTTAGCCATGTTTATAATGTTCATACCCAATGTCTCCAAACAAATTGTAATGTGTAATTTACAAATTAATTTGTAAATATAATATTTTCAGCCTGCGAGCTGCTTGTTAGATGTTATTTTAAAAAATATATATATTCTAAATGTCATCACTGTGGGAAAATCAAGTTGTTCAACACCCCCCCCCCCCCCCTTCAAAGCAATCTAGCGAACACCCCTGGTATAGTGAGGTCAATGGAAGTGTCAATTATACGCTATTTTGACGTCACTCTCTCTACCTAGATATATGTACATGTACTATTAGTCAGGGGAGGTCAAGGATTGGCTGCGGGGCAGCTAGGGTTTGAAAAATTCCTGCTAGGCCCCGCGCCCTCCCCACCAAAAAAAAAATTAGCGAATCAAAAGAGGTAAATGGGTCTAGACTAGCTGCTAGAGGAGGTTGAGTTATAAGGCAACCTCACCCCCCCCCCCCCCCCATCGGCCTCTGCCCGTTAGCTCCCCTTACTTCCTTTGCTGAAATAATGAGCAAGAGCAACGCGACGATTCCTCCACCCTCCGTTTGGTGAGGGGAGAGGGGGGCTTCGATTAATGACACTGCGTGCTATCCATACCTGTGAAGTGAGTGAACCATCCGTAATCGAGCAGTGCCTACTCAGATTGCGTTTGGCGGTGGAAGGAGCTCATTTGATTCTCTCCAGAGTCCAGACCATGAACGCTACACACATGGGGATATTTTGTCGCACCGAAGTTAAAGTCACTTTCCATGTCACTATATATTATATGCAGAGCTGATATTTTGGATCGAGAGAGTCACGAGGTCTCACTTGGCATGCTTGGAGGATGCTGCCGGCGCCATAGATATTTCAGCGTTCATTTTATTATCATCAGGCACGTAAGAGTGTGATGCTCACGATGTTGTGCTGTTGACATCTCATTGGTATGCAATAATGCCACCCTGGATAAAAAACTGATCATTATCATAATGAAAAGTGTCTGCGAAACGAACTGAAAGTGTCTTCAGTTATAATGAATTCCGGAATATCTATCATCAAACTTGCACATGAATAATATACGCAAGTATCGGATCACCTTTTTTTATGTACAATTATTATTTTCATCGTTATTGTCCAATTCAATCCGTCCTTCACCAAATATGGAATCCTAGTCGTTGTTCACAACACCGAGTTTAAAAAGGAATTAGAATCTGTTTGTTAATGGTATTGGATTTGATTTCAATTATGGGACGCTGTCGTATCCGCCTAAAGGTTTTGACATATACATTTATGTGCTTTGTAGGAATGTCATTAATGGTCATTCTTCAGGGGTTAAACAAACTGGTTGACCAAGAATCTGATGAGAATCCGTACCCGACTCGAAAACGCCTTTCTCCAGCTCTAGCTCCTGGAGACGCTAATCCTGCATCCATATTGAAAGTGGTACTACGAGATGATAATATCATGCAAATTGAATTTTTGGTTAACTATAGTTCTATGATGTCTGCAAAGAAAGTGGTTCGGGAGGACTATGGTTCCACACATCGAAAGACTCCGGTGAGTAATGAGGAGAAGGTGGTATTAGACAAGCAAAATGATAACAGCTACCTACATGATGTAAGTCGAACGAATCTGTCTGAAGTGGTCCTGAAAAGGGATTCTGTCAGGATCCAAGACATTGGCACTCTGAGTCGTAAGCCTCCGAGTGAGAAAGATATTGACGAGGAACGTCATAATGGTGACCGTGCCGTAAGACGACGGGATCTGCCGAATTCCCAGGAGGGCGAGGACCTGGACAAAGCTTCGTATGGGAATCATAAGAACTACTCCACAAATCAGAGGCTTCTGATCGAGGATGAAAAAGTCCTCGACAAGGGTTTCAAAATACCTGATAGCGATATCATAGGTCGGCAGCAAGTGACTGACGAGGAGAATGCGATTCATGACAATGATTATGAGGCCTACGCTCAGGAAACTAATTACTTCATCTCTCAAAAGCCTCTGACGATGACTAAGATCACAGCCAAAGGTTCAGCAGCTTATAGGCCACAGTTTGTTATCCTGCTAGCGCAGATGCGAACTGGTTCATCTGCAGTAGGACAGATATTGAATCAAAATAAAGACATATTCTACCTTTACGAACCGCTTCATGTTACTCATGACTGGGTTACAAAGCACAGAACTAAAGCTGAAGTTAATAGTAGAATGGCCGAAGTATTAAGTAATATTAGCCACTGCGAATTTTCCAAGGGTTTCGTGAGGAGTCACGGATCCTGGGGTGGACGAACCAAAAGCCGAGCCCTAATGCCTCTCTGTAAAGATATAAAAACATGTAAGGAACTCCAACCAACGCTGTATAAACAAATTTGCTTAGCTTACAACGGGAATGTTGCAGTCAAGCTTATTCGCAGCAATCTATTGAACCTAAAACCATTACTTGATGACGATCTGGTGGACGTCCGAATCATCCAACTTGTCCGAGACCCACGCGGCACGGCCAATTCCCGACTGGAGTACTTCTCGGCCAAGAAAGACGAAATTCCTCCAGGTTTGAAAAGGAACAGTTTAAATCCAGTAAAGTTTGATGAAGGCATTTTTCTTCCGCCAAAAGACATGTTGAAATTAACAACACAGACATTCTGCTCCTGGTTACGACAATCACTCAAAATAGCCCTTTCCCAACCTGCATGGCTTCAGGGGCGCTACATGTTGATAAGGTATGAGGACTTTGCGGAGAGGCCACGGATGACTGCTCAAGAGATCTACAACTTCCTAGGTCGTCCGACACCCCCTGAAGTCCTCGAATGGATAAAAGAGAACACGCAAGGCAAGACTAAAGGGGAAAATCCCAATCATCCCCTATTCAGTCTGTCGAAGAATTCTTCGAGCACCGCATCGAGATGGAGGTTGAATTTATCGAGAGAACAGGTTATGATAGTTCAGAATGAATGTGAGGATTCGATGCGTCTTCTTGGTTACCAGATAGTAGGCAAACATTCACCACTCAAGGACCTCTCCGTGTCCCTAATCAAGGAACTTGGCCTCCAGTTTGCGTGATGTGAACATGTTCACGGATTAACATGCACAGAGTCATGATTTAAAAGGTCGTTGTTGAAAAAAACCCACAAAATCATGCACCAGTTTCTCGTGGAAACAAGTCAGCTCTATCAGTATTCTTGCATGGTTAAAATAAAAATTATGGATGATCAAAATTGATGCATAGGACTATATTAATGTCTAGTCAAGACTTTGGCAGTGAAAATGCTACAATGCACAAATTCTACGGTATAATGACTATATGTCATATGCCAAAATAACCAGTTGTAACATGTTGTTTCTCTTTGTGTGAAGAATCCACCAAAATTACTCTGTAAAAAATGAAGTTTAGCACTTACAGTGCTTGAATAGTGACTGCTCTACGAGTGCTGATTATCTAGTTCAAATCTAAACTAGAAAATTAGCACTCGTATAGTGCAGTCACTATACAAGCACTGTAAGTGCTAAATTGACACTTCATTTTTTACAGTGTACAGCAAAGGTTAAAACCCCGATTAAAACTCTATTTAAAATATTTTAAAATAAGTATAACTTACGCTTTTGATGACAACCAAGCGAGATAATATTTTGTCGATTAATTCAGGACTTTTATGTTGTTTTCCATCATCTGTGGATCAATCGAAACACTGAAATGGAGTTATAATGAGATTTCACAGATAATGCTTTAAATAAACATTGGTATTACTATTGATATTATTTTCATGTTATTATCATCATCATCATCATTATTATTGTTGTTATTATTATTATTATTGTCGTTGTTGTTGTTATGGTTATTATTATCATTATATTAGTAGTAGTGGTAGTAGTAGTAGTAATAATAATAGTAGTAGTAGTAGTAGTAGTAGTAGTAGTAGTAGTAGTAATATTATTATTATCATTATTATCGCTATTATTTCTTAAATCAAACATTATCACCATCAGCAGCATCAGCATCGTCTTTATAACTGTAGAATTGCGGTTTATGCTGTTATTTTGTTGTCACTATCATTGATAATGAAAATAACCAAAACATCCAAGTAAGAAGCTAAAGAATAGGATGAATATATTTTATACATGCAAATGTATATAGATTTGAATAATACATGAATTTCGCCAGTAAAAGGTCAAGTCTACCCGAGGAAAATGCTGACTTGAATAAATAGAGAAAAATCAAACTAGCATAGTGCTGAAAATTTCATCAAAATCGGATGTAAAATAAGAAAGTTATGACAATATAAAGTTTCGCCTATTTTTCACAAAACAGTGATATGCACAATTAGGTGACTCAGTCGATGATGTCCATCACTCACTATTTCTTTTGTTTTTTTATTGTTTGAATTATACAATATTTCATTTTTTATAGATTTGACAATAAGGACCACCTTGACTGAACCATATAGTATAGGTTTTCCCGCTCAATTTCGCACTTAGTGCATGCAAGAGTATAAATAGTTCATTCAATTTCGCTAAAGAGCAACCAAAAATTCAAACTAGTCATTCAAAATCGCCATAGGGCCGCCAAAAATTCATAATGGGCATTCAGTTTGGCTATAGAGCAATCAAAAGTGTAAAAACATCATTCAGATTCGCCATAGTGCACTCAAGTTAACACCGGAGGTCACGTGACTGAAGACAGAGCGTTCAATTTCGCTATTGGGTATCCATGTTCATAACTAGTGCATTCAATTTAGCACTGTACATGACTTGTAATACATATTCAAACATTCTTCGCTTGTTTTTCCCAACCTGCAGTATGTGTGCCACCAGTGACCATTCATAAAACTGCACTGGACAATTTACATTATTCTTTACAGATGCTTGTAAAAAATCATGTAAATTACATAAAAGCAGTGGCCTGCTTATTTAGGAAGTTATATACCATCTGCAATTACGATATCATATTAAGTATATACATTTAGTTATTATTTTTTAAAGAATATAAAAGGTTCAAAAAGAATTATATAAGGGAAGATGACCGTAGTCAATGTCTTAAGTTTTGATGAAAAGATTATTGTTTTAAATGAATAAAGGCATATGAAAACAGATACAAGATAAAAAAAAAAACAATAAAAGTATGTTATGAAAGAAGAAAATCATGATATTTTATACATGCTAAAGTAATCAAAGGCTGAAAAAAGACCGAGTTTTGTGCTTGGAACTTTAACATTTAAATTTCATACCAAAGATCTGTAAATTTATAACCATCTGCAATTACGATATCATATTAAGTATATACATTTGGTTATTATGTGTTTTTTTTAGAATATAAAAGGTTCAAAAAGAATTATATAAGGGAAGAAAACCGTAGTCAATGTCTTAAGTTTTGATGAAAAGATTATTGTTGTAAATGAATAAAGGCATATGAAAACAGATACAAGATAAAAAACAAACAATAAAAGTATGTTATGAAAGAAGAAAATCATGATATTGTAGACATGCTATGATTATGTCTCTAGTCAATGCATATATCGAAGAGATGGTGCAAATGACAAGAAAATATACATTAAGAAAAAAAAAATTACAAAGATAAAAAAGACATATGAATTAACACAGGGAAATGTCAATAAATTTTCCGTCTGTGAATTCATATGCCTTTAGCCATCCGATATTTATATTTTTTCCGGTGACTTAATATGGACATAGTAAGCCCATAAAATGGAAGAAAATATAAACATGAGAAACAGTGGCGTACCTAGGATTTTACACAGGGGGGGCAAAATCGGCCGCCAAAAAATTTGACAAGCAAAAAAAAAAAAAAAAAAAAAAAAAAGGTCTTCAATGAAAAAATGAAGGTTTTTCGTACCAGAAAAAAATTGACAAGCAAAAAAAAAAAAAAAAAAAAAAGGTCTTCAATGAAAAAATGAAGGTTTTTCGTACCAGAAAAAAAATTGACAAGCAAAAAAAAAAAAAAAGGTCTTCAATGAAAAAATGAAGGTTTTCGTACCAGAAAAAAATTGACAAGCAAAAAAAAATAATAAATAATAAAAAAAATAGGTCTTCAAACTCATCAGGGGGGGGGGGGCAATAAAGGTCTTCAAGCTCGTCAGGGGGGGGGGCAAAAAAGGTATTTTAAGCTCGTCAGGGGGGCAGGTATATATCTTTTGTATGGGTTGTGGCTCGTCAGGGGGGCAGAGTGCCCCCCTGCCCCCCCCCCCCCGTAGGTACGCTAGTGATGAGAAAGTTATAAAACAAATAGAAAAAATTACGTGTGCTAAATTGCATGCACAAATTGTATAATTGGATGCACAATGGCAAAATTGAATGCTCTAACATAGCTCGAGGGGGATTCACGGGCTTGGTTGCACTATGTACAAATTCGTATGCCGAATGGCGGATTTGGTTGCTCTAAAGCGATTATGAATGCCAAATGGCCATTTTGGTTGCACTATAGCGAATTTGAATGCCGACTGGTGATTTTGGCTGCCCTGTCTAATAAATTGAATGACCTATTTATACTTTGTCATGCACTATGTGCGAAATTGGACGGGAAAACCTATATTAAACAATGCTACTTCCACATGTTCAGGGAGGAATTAATCGTTGTATCACTTGACAATGAGCCAGGAGAACATTAGAATATTTCATATAATAAAATACAAAAGAAATAGTGAGTAGATGACGTCATAGTTTCCTCATTTGCTTACCAGACAGGATGTGCATATAACTGTTTTGTGAAATAAAGCGAAACTTTAAAATGTCATAACTTTCTTATTTTACATCAAATTTTGATGAAATTTTCAGTGTTATGCTTGTTGGATTTTTCTCTTTTTATTCAAATCAACTTTTTGTTGGGGGGACTTGTCCTTTAAGTTTGTATTATCAAAATGTTTTCGAATGTCGTGACAATACCAATTAATGTAAACAGTACTATTCACATCTTTTCAACATGTTCAAATACTGTGATAATATTGAATATATGTGTTTCTATAATTATGCTGTGCTGTGTTGTAAACACAATAGTTGATTAGGGACATAATGCTGAACTGTTTTTTTTTTTACAATTATCCACTCAATAAACAAAGACAAGAGCCTGATTTCTCGATTTTCCTGCCCATGCCCATTAATAACAAAAAACCGTGCAATACGCGCGTAAACCAGAGGTTATTCGCGCTGATTTAACTGAATGATGACTCCCAAATCTACCAATATCATGAATATGGTCATGATTGTGTAATAACTTTATCCAGTCTAGACTCCGAGGTCGAATACGGAAATCTCTTCGCCCGGCGATCTTGCCGTGGACATAAAAGTGGTCCAGTTTGAGGGGCAGCCCATTTGCCACCTGTTACCCCTCCCCCATCCATTGCAAGTGGGCATTTCGTACCCCCCTCACCTGTTCGGGGCCTGGATATGACCCCTGCCCTCCCAGGCCTTTTTACGACTATCTGCCCCTAGTCCAGCGACCAGCCTCATAAACCCGCGATCTTTTTTTTTAATGTGTAGGATCCATGATTTTTGGTAACGTTTCGTTTCTATGCTATTTTATCTTATGCTTATAGAATAAAAGTGTTCGATCACGATGATCAATAGAACGATTGAGTAGTTTTGCCGGGAGTGAAATCGGTTTTGAAACTGTGTTTTAATTAGGATATGTGTCCATTTCAGTGACAAATCACCAATGCAAACGGCAGGATGTCCTAATTAAAAAAATGTCAGATTCTCATAAATGGAATTCTCATTTCCCCCTTTTACGTGTTTTACGCAAGTTTTTTTTTATTATTATCTCGAAGGCACATCCCCGACATGCAATTTATGTGGAACCCCGAATTAAGGCAAGTGGTCATCTAAACATGCAATTATGCAATTTCTTTTTGTAATGAAGTTGAGGGCCGAGCATAGTTCTTGTAAATATCCATTGGCGTTGATTTTTATTTGGGAATTATAACTCTAAATATCCAGTTTACCAATGTCATTTTGTTGTTTGCATAATCTCCTCAAAAAGTTTGGAAATCTGACTTTGATCGATAATCACTCCTCGGTTTTAGTAAACATTAATGTATGATTGATACCAATGAATAGATCATTTAATTTTCTTTAAAATGATACCATACATGATATGAGTATGGTTCACATAGAGGTGCAGTGCCTTGAAATGTGGGGCAATGTCAAAATTCTAAAGTTGCAAACTGTCACAATATTGAAAGTCACTGTACTTTTTTTCCCGTGGTGATGAGTGAGTTTCTCATCGGTTTCTTGTTACATTAACATGGAAACAAACACACCTCCACACAAGCAAACACATAAACAAACAAACGAATATGCATGGGTATTTCAAACCACAACTCAAACCATGTTATCTCACAGAACCATCACTACATCATGTACATAAACCACAACAAAACATCAAAAATGATGAAGCAGGGGCTTGATTTGAATGGATTTTCATCTCTATTGACACAGACAAAAGAATCATGTTCTTAATTGACCTTCATGACTATTTCTGCTCGTTTTGCAGCTTTTCAATTCAGACCTCATCCAACACTTTTGAATCCCGCTCTTTTCGTAATGACATGATCATAACAAGCATGGTATCCTTTTAAAGAGAATTAAATGATCTTTTGAATGATATTAAATGGGTTTTTGTGTAAAATTGGGAGTTGAAGGAAATTAATGGCCAAACTCAGATTTTCGAACTTTTTTGGAGGGGTTTATATATATATATATATATATATTTCGGGAATTCTATCCTTGTATAGAGTGCTCGATGTCCTTCACAGGAAGAGCTTTGAATAATAAACACAAGTTCACAAGGTTGACTGGAGTTCATCAAATTTAATTGCAACTCTGAGTTTCACGCAACCTACGTGAGGTGCGATCTTCAGGCAACTGATAAAACTTTTCAATACCATTGAGCGTAGCAATGCATGTCGCGCAAAGCGCGTTACACCAAACACGCACATAGTGGGCGCAGGGAGCTAGGTAACCAGTGCGCGCTGAGGTTTTTATCATTTGAATGTTTTTCAAATAATCGATACTCCGCGATGGGTGGTTGATCGATTAATCGATAATAAGAGGAGATGCCATAGAATTGATAATAATGAAAGTGAAAATGAAAATTATGCCTATAAAGGCATAATTGCAATTAAGGCAGAGTTGCAATTAAATTTGATGAACCTCCAGTCAACCTTGTAAACTTGTGTTTATTATATATATATATATATATATATATGAAACTATATTTCTGAAGTTACTGTGCAGGGCCGGCGGAGCGAAGTTGAAAGTGAGGGGGGACAGGGATAGATATGGCGTACCACGTAAAATTTATGAGAAGTAGCGAGCGAGTAAAAATTTTGACAAATTCTGAAATATAGGTTCACGCAGAAATAGAGTTAGTGTTGGAAATATATAGACAACCACAGACAGTGGCGTATACCGTGGGTCACGAAATGGGGGGGGGCACCATAATAAAAATTGAGTCACTTAGTAGTGGGTGCGCAAAGCGCGCTCAATTGCCAGGTATACTGATCTAATAGAGACATTTTAAGGACTGTGCCATTAAAGGGATTGTCCGGGCTGAAAATATTTATATCTTAATACATAGAATAGAATTCACTGAGCAAAATTTCGAAAATTTCATCAAAATCGGATAGCAAATAATAAAGTTATTGAAGTTTAAAGTTTAGCAATATTTTGTGAAAACAGTCATCATGAATATTCATTAGGTGGGCTGGTGATGTCACATCTCCACTTTCCGTTTTCTTATGTTATTACATGAAATCATATATTTTTCATTATTTCATACTTGTGTGAATAATATGTCTCCCTTATAATGAAATAAGTTGCAGCAATAAATATCTAATGCACAAAATCAGTTGTCAATCAAATTTTTCTAGTTCTTGGAGGAAAAATTTTGAATAAACCTAATTTCATATAATAAAATACAAAAGAACGGGGATATGACATCATCAGCCCACCTAATGAATATTAATGACGAATGTTTTCACAAAATATTGCTAAACTTTAAAAGTCAATAACTTTGTTATTTGTTATCCGATTTTGATGACATTTTCGGCATTTTGCTCAGTGAATTCTACTCTATCTATTAAGCTATAAATACTTTAAGCCCGGACCATCCCTTTAAACGCATATGTTTCTCACACATCAAATGATGCGAGCGCGAAGCGCGAGCTGAACATTCTTAATATTCAAACCTAAAAAGGGACATTATAAGCAATTTTGTAATCATGATACGTAACTGTCTCACTAATCGAACAATTCGAGCGCGAAGCGCGAGCTGAAATTTCGTATATATCAAGTGACCGCAAACAGGGACATTTTTAAGGACTATTTTCAGAAATTCATGAAGAGCATACATGTCTCACCATAGTCGTATAATGCGAGCGCCAAGCGTTTGCTGATTTTGTTAGAATTACACCTTAATACAGAAGCACTTTTTGCAGTCATTTTAATCACGAACATTATACGTATTTCGCTAATCATATATTGCGAGTTTTTTTTAATTCAGACCTGGAGAGGGGCATTCTAAGGCTTTTTTTACCAGGAATTCACTAAGACCATACCTGTTTCACTAACTCAATAATGCGAGCTGAATCTATTTTGATATTCAGACCAGAAAAAGAAACATTTTAAGGACTGTTTTAATGAATTCATGAAGAACAGTCATATCTCGATCATCAATCCACTAATATGAACTTAAGTGCGGACTAGAAATTTCAGACCTTAAAGGAGGCAATCACTTTAATAAATCATGAAAATGTCAGTACATAAAACAATAATAATTCAAAGTGCGAGGAATATATTTGGTGCATATTGAAGTGAATGAAAACTGGATGTTTTAGTACAACAGGATAATGCGAGCACCAGGAATGATTAACACATAGGCTCTGAGCAAATAATGTTTCATAAAGTTACGAAAAAAATAATATAAATATCATATACAATTATTTATTTTCCCCCTACTACGTTTCTCTTTCTTTCTCCCTCTTTCTCTCCTTTCCCCCGTTTTTTGACCACGTTCACACAGAAAAAGAAAGTGTTGGAAATATAAGGACAACTTCCAAAATATTGACGAACACAAAATTAAACAAAACGACTGAATTATGAATAATAGTCTATCGCGAATAGCCATCTTGTATTCTTGGCACCAACAAGTTGACTTGCCGAGTTGCAACAACTCGTCATCTTGTCTTCTCGTCCTGATAAAGCCGACTTGACGAGATTGAGGATCTTGTCTTCTTGTCTTCTCGTCCTAAGTAAGTCGACTTGACGACATCCTGGATCACGTCTTCTAGACTTCCCGTCCTGCATGTCCTGACGAAGACGTCTTGACGAGATTGAGGAACTTGTCTTCATATCTTCTCGTCATAACGAAGTCGACTTGACGAGATTTAGGATCTTGTCTTCTCGTCTTTTCATCCTAAATAAATCGACATGACGAGATCATGTTTCTTGCTTTATTATGTATTCGTCCTAAATTAAGTAGACTTGACAAGATTTAGGATCTCGTCTTCGCGTCATCTTGACTCCTTATCTCGTCTTCTTATCTCGGCTTCTGGTGGCACTTTTAAGCTTCCGTAATGACGAGATCCCAGATCTCGTCATGTCTTCAAAGAAGAAGAAGAAAAGGAAGGGGAAGAAAAACAAGAAGAAGAAGAATAAAAGGAAGAAGAAATGGAAGGGGAAGAAAAAGAGGGAGAAGAAGAAGAATAAAAAGGGAGAAGAAGAGGAGGAAGAAGAAGGAGAATGAGAAGAAGAAAAGAGATCTGGGGGAATCTAAATAGAGATATCTTGCACCCTTAGAAGAACGCCTTTAGAAATCCCAAGAGCATATTCTTTGCCGATCTTGTAAACTCAATCCCGTTTTCTATGTCAAGGCAGGCCAAGTGCAGTCTTTATTATGATGCTAGACATTACCGGCTTAGGATGAAGAGGAAAGATGAAAGCTTTCCCGTCTATCTGCAACGCCCATTATACCCGGATATGACACATCTAAAAGCAAAACATAAGACAAAATATCAAGAACACGTTTAAAGTTCGTTTGTCTCTGTCAGCTGTCTACACGAAGCCCTTCCTATCTTTAAAAAATGGATTAAACAGTGTTAAAGACACACATAAACATATATCTTTGATTGTGCACAAAGAGCTCCATATTTTCAATCCTAGATGCTGTACTACTGAAAAAAAAACGCCCCTCACTATTGGTTAAGCACTTGCAGAATTAAAAACAATCCTTGTATAATCAATGGGTCGGGCTATTTTAGTGAAACGTACATCATCATTAATGCTGTCATGATTTAACAAAATGCCTCGGAAAATTCACCTGTCTCTGAATTCGAACATTTTTCTTAATAACTAACATTGTTTTCTGTATTATACTTTAAAAATGTCACCCCTAATGCGAAATAATGATATTATTTTGTCGATTTTATTCGAATCAAATCATTGTTCAGAATTGGGATTTTGATCATGATAGACTGTCAGATCCCTTGACAGCGGACTGAAAATAATTATATATAAATAAATAGAGTAAAATTCACCAAGCAAAATGCTGAACATTTCATCAAAATCTAATTACAAATAAATAGGTTATTTATTTTCAAAGTTTAGCAACATTTTGTGAAAACAGTTATGCACGTTCTCATGAATATTCATTTGGTGGGCTGATGATGTCATTTCCCCCACTTAATCTCATCTTTAAGTCATAAATATTTCATATTTTCATGTGGATATGGTATGTCTTCCTTATAAAAATAAGTCGCAGCAATGAATATCTAATGCAATAAATTAGTTGTCAATCCATTTTTTTTATTATTCCCATAGGAAAAACAAATGACAAAAAACATAGCTCCATATAATGAATAAAAATACACAAGAACAAGTGGGGATATGACATCATCAGTTTGCTTATTGAAAGTTCATACATACAATGCATAGAACTGTTTCACCGAAATAATGCAAATCTTTAAAATGTCTTAACTTCGTTAATCCTTGTCCGATTATGATCCGTGTTTTTTTTTCTTTCAGTTCATTTCATAGTTTTCCAGCCTTGAGTACCCCCTTTAAGACGGTGCAGATAGAGTGAATATGAGGGGAGGGGGGAGGGTATCAACAAACTCTGCCTTCTCTGTCATGGTGTCTATAATCGGGAATTCTCAACGTACATGACGAATTCTAACCAGCACTTGAGATGGTCATGGCCGTGTCAGCTTAGTTCCCACTGCTATTTTTATTGATGTCCCATGTTCATGTATATGTTGACTCTATAATATGTTGGGCTCTTGACATTACGGGTTAATACAAACTGTTTCGAATTACAGATGTCTGTATTGAAATGTACAGTGTAATTGTTTGATCCGCGGGACGCAAACACTCTGGGTGCCAACACATGGAGCTACGCCTTGCACCCCCCCCCCCCCCCCAGCGGCGTAACAGGGGTCGGTGGCCAGGGGGGGGGGGCAAGAGCCAAAAATTTCCCAGTCATAATTATCATGGTATTGAACAGGCGTAATGGTGTAATGAGGCGACTATTTTGAGAAGGCCAGATATTGTATATCGGGCAGAATTTATCTTTAAAAAAAGTTGCGAGCGAGCGAAGCGAGCGAGCAAAAAATTTTACCTTTTAAATACACAAATCAAATTTTGTGATAGATTTTGACATGATATCCAGAGAATAATATATTTCACTCTCCTCTCTTTAGATTCCTTTTTGTGGTCTGTACGCCACTGTTAACTTGCAGCAGTAGAGTGAAGAGTAAAAAACAAAACGAGGGGCGCAGTATAGCACATGTGTTAAAAAGCTGCTTTATATAAGTCCCGAGCGAGCGAAGCGAGCGAGAAAAAAAACACCTTTTCATGAGAATCTAATTTTTTTTAAAGCTATTTTTTTGACATTATATTCAGTAAATAAAATCATATCCTACACTTTTCCTTTGCATTTCTTTCCTCCCCTTTTTGTTGTTCTTGTTTGTAGAACTTTTCGGCGCCATGGCCCAACCCTTCCATACGCAGTGCTGTGCGGTTGGGGTCCGGGGCGGAGCCCCCGGAACTTCTCAATATCAAAGCCACTTAAACCTCGCAGATTTTAATCAAATCGCGGGCATATACAGAATATAGATTTTACTCAACACATTTATTCGAGCCAGTTGCGCAACGAACCAAAGATTTTGAGGGGGCAAAACATAGCAATGTGGGAAATTTTTTGAAAAAACGCCAGCGTGCAAAGTGAGCTGGAAAAAAAATGCCTATTGAAATCAAATTCTAATCATGTGATATATTTTTCCATTATATTCAGCAAATAACACATTTCATTGTTTCCATTCATTTCATTATACGTTGTCTCCTATAATTAATTTATTTCCTCTTTCCTTCCTTTTCCATTTAAAGAAAGTGTTTTTTTCTTCGTTTTCTTTTCACTTTTCCTTTTCCCTTCCTTTTCCTCCTTTCCTTTCCCCCTTTCCTCCCCCCCTTCCCTTTCTTTCTCCCTCCTTTTTTTCTTTTTCCCGTTTTTCTTTTTTTTCCCAGTGAAATCCGCCAGGGGGGCAACTTGCCCCCCTGCCCCCCGCCTGTTACGCCATTGCCCCCCCCCCCCTTCCGCCCGCCAAGTCCGTTCGGAGGGGATGAGGCAACACACCCCTTCCATCAAATACCCACATAAACACACTTTCCCCTCAAACATGATGGTGGGTGTTGCAGCGGCTCCAGAATATTTTGAGGAGTACCCCACCACCCCCCCCCCCCGAAAAATACGCTTTTATTCATGCGAACGAATGGGCTTACGGAACGAGCGAAAACTTTAAACGTTTATCAACCAATGAACAGAGGGTGGGGAACTGTATACTTGGTATAGGATGCCAGTGTCCCCTCAAAATGTTCTGTTACAATTCATATGCGAAAGCTGCGAGCGGGAAACTTTCATATTTTTTTAGGGTGAAAATGTACCTTACTTATTTATTTGTATGTATTATGCCGTATCTTCTTGTTACAGTAGAGCTTTTCCGCGTTTGAAATAAATTAGTTATTGCGTTGCATTTTCCCGCGTTGTAGCCTTTTAACACATCCATTCATGATGATAATCATAATCAGCATGATATATTAATTTATACCCCTCTGCAAAGCAGTGTTGGTGTGACAGCATGCAATGTGAAAGAGGGTCTATTATTCCATATTCTTTTAACACTGTATTTGTTTTATTTTTTTGACAAAAACGAATAAGAAATCCCACAATACTCTAGGAAAATATTAAATACTCTTAACGTTGCCGACTTGTCTGCTGAAAAGTGATTTTCACGATAAGGGGTCCATTCGAGGGAGCTTATGCAGCGAGAAAATTTGCAATTGGAATATTAGAAATGTACATTTTAGAGCACCTATGGGGCTTCTGTGCAGCCCAGGCTTCCAAAACTCCAATTTTTTTTTTATTATCCATCAGAAGTTAAAATTAGGCCCCATATATGATTTATAAGGCTTATGTACCAAACGTCTTTGAGCCAGCTTCGTCATCTAGTGTTCACCCAGTGTTTATTAAAATCAGTGCACATCCCCAACAGGAACATTTTGGAGGTGCATGGCCAAAAGGCTCGGTGTAAAAATGGCAGAGGTAAAAATGGCAGAGGCAATAATGGCAGAGGTAAAAATGGCAGAGGTAAAAATGGCAGAGGTAAAAATGGCAGATGTAAAAATGGCAGAGGTAAAAATGGCAGAGGTAATAATGGCAGAGGTAAAAATGGCAGGGGTAATAATGGCAGAGGTAAAAATGACAGAGGTAAAAATGGCA
This sequence comes from Lytechinus pictus, assembly GCF_037042905.1. Taxonomy (NCBI): domain Eukaryota; kingdom Metazoa; phylum Echinodermata; class Echinoidea; order Temnopleuroida; family Toxopneustidae; genus Lytechinus; species Lytechinus pictus. Next base: position 4,727,473 of record NW_026974140.1, on the reverse strand, counting down.
GAGGGAAAAATGGCAGAGGTAAAAATGGCAGAGGCAAAAATGGCAGAGGTAAAAATGGCAGAGGTAAAAAAAAATGGCAGAGGTAAAAATGGTAGAGGTAAAAATGGCAGAGGTAAAAATGACAGAGGTAAAAATGGCAGAGGGAAAAATGGCAGAGGTAAAAATGGCAGAGGTAATAATGGCAGAGGTAAAAATGGCAGGGGTAATAATGGCAGAGGTAAAAATGACAGAGGTAAAAATGGCAGAGGGAAAAATGGCAGAGGTAAAAATGGCAGAGGTAATAATGGCAGAGGTAAAAATGGCAGAGGTAAAAAAAAATGGCAGAGGTAAAAATGGTAGAGGTAAAAATGGCAGATGTAAAAATGGCAGAGGTAATAACGCCAGAGGTAAAATGGCAGGGGTAAAAATGGGAGAGGTAAAAATGACAGCTCTAGGTAAAATATGGCCAGTCTTAAACCCCCATGCAATAAATTGTCAAAAAGCCCCCGCATGTACACACATTAAATAAGTAGTGCATGTCACGGTTAGGCATTTCATCATCATTATGTCTTCATCGGCCTAACAATGCTATTTACGAATTCGTTGGAGGTGTACCGTGAACGCTTTTTAAAAAGAAATCAAACGACAGATTTTTTTCATTCAATTTATCAGGAGAAAAATGAAACTGCACTATTCTCATTCATCATTTCATAACATTCCTTTTTGTCTGGCTGGTTTTTTATATCTAAAGTTTTGCCAGGTTTACCGACGCAAAAAGGAGGAAGAGTAGACATAAGAGAGGTGGTGAGACAGAGAGGGTTACGGGGGCGGAGAAAAACACAGAGAACATAGCGGGGAAAGCTTAGACGTTGAAATTGTCACGAATGATTGTGGTTAAATATTATGTCATTATTTGGAATGTCATCTGTACTATTCTTTTTAAATATTTGAATGACAATAAGCATGCGTTCCCAGGCTTGGCACTGAATATGTAACTGATTATGAAAATCAATAATAATCCTGTTTTGACTGGTAAACCAATTTGGGGTCGATCGAGGGGGACCGTCTGGTTCAGATTCTTTGCATAAAAGAAGACCCTGAACCTTAACCACTGCATCCAATATGATATAAACGCCTTGATGGCCATAACCCTTGGAAGCGGAAGTACTGTTGGGTATTTTGTACACCATAAGCAGCACCCTCTTGGTAATTAGCTTGGTATGCTAAAATGTAGAGATTTGATACAAATCTCTGTTATTTTTCAAACAGAAGAAAAAACATTGTTTATTATCTAATTGTTATTATTTTTGTTATTATTTTTGTTGTAATTCGTTTTCTGACCTAAAAGAACTTCATTTAGTTGAAATAATTTTTGTGTCATTTTCCCCCTTAACCAAATCCCCTTTCATTTTAGATTGAAAACTTTTTTTCTCGGCTTTTTAACAAACCAGCACCCCATTTTTCAATAACTTTTCAAAAGTAAGTGGTGCTCACTCAAGCGGAAATATTTTTCGACAGTTATTTCGTCATTTGCTTAAATGGATCTGTACCAATGTTAAAATGTGGAAAAATCTTCAGGATTTTACATGCGGGGGCTTTTTGACAATACATTGCATGGGGGTTTAAGACTGGCCATATTTTACCTAGAGCTGTAATTTTTACCTCTCCCGTTATAACCCCTGCCATTTCACCTCTGCCATTATTACCTCTGCCATTTTTACATCTGCCATTTTTACCCCTGCCATTTTTACCTCTGCCATTATTACCTCTGCCATTATTACCTCTGCCATTATTACCTCTGCCATTATTACCTCTGCCATTTTTACCTCTGCCATTTTTACCTCTGCCATTTTTACCTCTGCCATTATTACCTCTGCCATTTTTACCTCTGCCATTTTTACCTCTGCCATTTTTACCTCTGCCATTTTTACCTCTGCCATTTTTACCTCTGCCATTTTTACCTCTGCCATTATTACCTCTGCCATTTTTACTTCTGCCATTTTTACCTCTGCCATTTTCACCTCTGCCATTTTTACCTCTGCCATTATTACCTCTGCCAATTTTACCTGGCACCGGCCAAAAACCCCACCCCACCCCCTCCTGTACGCCAGTGCTATACACAAAATAATGAAGTCACTTTCAACCTTTCAAAGAAATGGCATTTGGGGGATTCAGATCACCCAGATTTATGGAGGAGCTGGGGGGGGGGGCACTTACATTGACGAGTGGATACCATGCGCGACCCCAAAAACTCGTAAAAGGGATGTCTTTTTTAAGATAGGCACGTTACGTACGTAACGAAATAAGGGTGTCAAATGACTAAAATAATGAAAAAAGGGTATCTATTTCGCTAGAAAAGCTACGTGTTTAGGGTCAAATTTTTTAGGGTAAAAAGACTAAAAACTAAAAGGATGTACTTTTTGCCCCAACAGTCAACATTATACGCGTGCTTAGAGTCCGACTTGCGCGAGGTGTGGGAGGTGGGGCCGTAGTAAACCCAATGTATAGGTAAAGGTAAAACCAACGTCCGTGACATGATAATAAAAAATATCGCTGTACTTGTTTAGGGGTTCATTTCAGGGAATACTTGCCAAGGGTATCGTTTTGTTTCCAGTACTTGTTAAGGGTAGGGTATCACACGCCAATACTTGTTTAGGGGTGCATTTTCATATTGAAAATACTTGTTTAGGTGTTTTCAAGACCCCATGGTCACGCATGGTGGCCACTCGTCAATGGAAGTGCCCCCCCCCCCGGTCTCTGACGTCACAAAATCATTCATTACTCCGTAATTCATGTTATTCGATGGATTTTATCTAAACTTTTCCAATATTATCTCACATTTATCTTCTTTTATTAAAACAATATCGTCAGGGTGAGCTGCCCTTTACTGCTGGAGAAAATATGGTCGAACCCCCCCCCCCCCCATTTTTTTAATGATTTCTTTCAACTCAGTTTTATTCAATTTTCAGCTGAGATTTTGTTTCGATGAGTCAGCACAAGACCAGCAAGAGGTATCTTCTTAAACTCAAACGCAACTAATATTAATTCCAGGCTGAAACTAACGTCTTGCTCATCAAAACTCACACTTACATGGTTGTTGGAGCATTTTTGAAGGACCAGACATTTCGTATGGTATTTTTTATTTCAAAAAAGCTGCGAGCAAGTGAAGCGGGGAGCGAAAAAGGGACCTTTTATATACAGAAACTCTAATATTGTGATTGATTTTGACATAATATTCAGAAGAATATAATATTTCACCCTTTCATCTCCTTCTTTTATTTGTCATGGATCTTTTGTGGGATCCATGGCCCCATCCCCTCTCCCATTTGTACGCAAGTGGGGTTCTGCCTTGTTTGTGCAATAAAGATTGCAATCCGGAAGGCAAGATTTTCTCTTCTCAAGCGGGCCCCATTTTTCCGTAAAAGTTACAAGCCAAAAATGGAGGGTTATCAGCACTTAATATGACGTATTTGCCTTTTGGCGTTTGGGGGAAAAAAATTACAAACAAACACAAGCAAATGTCTCCCCCCCCCCCCCCCCCCCCCCATCTGCGCCTAATTTCAGCACTTCGTGCTTGTTTGTATGCTGTTATTGTTTAGCTTCTTTTTGGTTTGTAGTTTACAAATTTATTCCAGTACAAGATAAATCGATGCATCCTATTTGAGATAACCCGAAGCTATACAAACAAGACAATGCTAAAATTATAGCCACTCAAGTAAGAGTGGTCATAAGGTTTAAAGATTTTCGCACTCACTTGAAATATAATTTGATACTGAAAATTCTCCCCCCCCCCCTCCCTCTCTCTCTATATATATTTATCCCTCTATCCGTATGAGGCAGTATCGTGAGATTTTTGGTCCCTCTATACTCTATCTAGCGGAAAGAGACAACCCCCTCCCATCATCCCTATAGACATTGTTTGAAATTCGAGAGGGAACAGACCCCCCTCCTTCTATATCACCACTCAAATTCAAATTCAATTCAAATTCAAATTCAAAAGTTTATTGATATAAAATCCTGACATTTAAGGATCATCATCAAAAACAAAGAAACATAAGAACAAATAATAATACAACATAAATATAACATAGTAACAACGAGGTATTCAAATAAAAAAAAATACAAAGGGAAAACACAGAAGAAAAATACCAATCTTGGATGAAATGTTAGATACGAGATACATAAATGCATACAATATACATACACATACATAATATGTACCTAAACATTAATGCACCCATATACAAATACATAAGTATAATATCATATTTTTCTTTCAAGCATCCTAAGTCTCTCCTCGTACATATAACTTATTCCTAAAACACATAATTTGCTAATATCCATGTCATTGCTACCTAATATTAATTGGAATTTGTTTTTGTTAGTTATTTTGATAAAATCGGGCAGTACTTCCTTTAACTTGTTAAATAATTTATTTTGGGGTTCTTCGAGGGCCTTACAGTGTACAGTGAAATGGTATTCATCCTCTACAAATGACGAGCAAACCGGGCATATTCTATCGTTTACAGCAATCCTATTATATCTACCTTGTTCTATCATAAGTTTACTATTGCTTATTCTTAACTTTGCAAAATTAGTGATGTACGTCTTTTCAATATCTAATAGTAGGTAATTTTCAATCTTATAATCTTTTTTCAGTGTTTTATAGGTTCTTAGTTTATTGCATTGGTCATGGGAATGTTGGGTGTTATCGTTGAGACTGTTTTTCCATGATATTATATAACGATCATTGAGTTTGTTTACAATTGCTTTCAGGAGTGCCTTTTTTGAGAAGGTTCCCTGGTTTTCCCACACATGAAGGAAACCGATTTGTTTTAATAATATTCGTATGTAATTTTGGAACCCGTTATTAAAATGAAGCGATATATCGTATGCTCTTTTTACAAGACTGTTATCTTTTATTGAAATTATGTGATGCCAGTATCCAATGCTATGTTTTACAGCTGATATATATAACGGATGTCGCCCAAATTCGGCCAAAATAGCACTATTAGTTGCTGATCTATGAACGCCGCCAAGAACCGTTTTCAAGTATTGGTTATGTATCTTTTCAGGAAGAAATGATTTATACAGTTTTCTATGTCTTTATCTTCACGTAAGAGCGTTGGTAAACTCCAAATTTCAGTACAATATAATAGGATGGGTTTTACACATGAGTCAAATAATTTTAAATGTGGAAGTGCTGCAACTCTATTGTCTGGTACGGTGTTTCTGATACAAAAAGTGGCTTTCTTTGCTTTCCACATTAACTGTTTGATGGCTGCCGTGAAGGAACCCGAGGGTTTAAATATGAGTCCTAAATATTTGTATTCATCTGTTATTTTGACGGGGGCAGTATCTATAAGGAAGGATTTTTTTCTTATTACCCGTCCGGCTTTATTAAATATCATTATTTGTGTTTTTTTTAAAGATCCCATCTATTACAGTAATCATTTAATTTATTTAATCATGTTTGGAGCCCAGGTGCGGTCTCGGAAAGTAAAAAGAAAGAAAAATGAAACTGCACTATTCTCATTCATCATTTCATAACATTCCTTTTTGTCTGGCTGGTTTTTTATATCTAAAGTTTTGCCAGGTTTACCGATGCAAAAAGGAGGAAGAGTAGACATTAGAGAGGTGGTGAGACAGAGAGGGTTACGGGGGCGGAGAAAAACACAGAGAACATAGCGGGGAAAGCTTAGACGTTGAAATTGTCACGAATGATTGTGGTTAAATATTATGTCATTATTTGGAATGTCATCTGTACTATTCTTTTTAAATATTTGAATGACAATAAGCATGCGTTCCCAGGCTTGGCACTGAATATGTAACTGATTATGAAAATCAATAATAATCCTGTTTTGACTGGTAAACCAATTTGGGGTCGATCGAGGGGGACCGTCTGGTTCAGATTCTTTGCATAAAAGAAGACCCTGAACCTTAACCACTGCATCCAATATGATAAAAGACGCCTTGATGGTCATAACCGTTGGAAGCGGAAGTACTGTTGGGTATTTTGTACACCATAAGCAGCACCCTCTTGGTAATTAGCTTGGTATGCTAAAATGTAGAGATTTGATACAAATCTCTGTTATTTTTTCAAACAGAAGAAAAAACATTGTTTATTATCTAATTGTTATTATTTTTGTTATTATTTTTGTTATTATTTTTGTTGTAATTCGTTTTCTGACCTAAAAGAACTTTAATTAGTTAAACAAAAATTTGTGTCATTTCCCCCCTTAACCAAATCCCCTTTCATCTGTTCATTTTGGATTAAAAACTTTTTTTCTCGGCTTTTTAACAAACCAGCACCCCATTTTTCAATAACTTTTCAAAAGTAAGTGGTGCTCACTCAAGCGGAAATATTTTTCGAAAGTTATATCGTCATTTCCTTAAATGGATCTGTACCAATGTTAAAATGTGGAAAAATCTTCAGGATTTTACATGCGGGGGCTTTTTGACAATTCATTGCATGGGGGTTTAAGACTGGCCATATTTTACCTAGAGCTGTCATTTTTACCTCTCCCGTTATAACCCCTGCCATTTCACCTCTGCCATTATTACCTCTGCCATTTTTACATCTGCCATTTTTACCCCTGCCATTTTTACCTCTGCCATTTTTACCTCTGCCATTATTACCTCTGCCATTATTACCTCTGCCATTATTACCTCTGCCATTTTTACCTCTGCCATTTTTACCTCTGCCATTTTTACCTCTGCCATTATTACCTCTGCCATTTTTACCTCTGCCATTTTTACCTCTGCCATTTTTACCTCTGCCATTTTTACCTCTGCCATTTTTACCTCTGCCATTTTTACCTCTGCCATTTTTACCTCTGCCATTATTACCTCTGCCATTTTTACTTCTGCCATTTTTACCTCTGCCATTTTCACCTCTGCCATTTTTACCTCTGCCATTATTACCTCTGCCAATTTTACCTGGCACCGGCCAAAAACCCCACCCCATCCCCTCCTGTACGCCAGTGCTATACACAAAATAATGAAGTCACTTTCAACCTTTCAAAGAAATGGCATTTGGGGGATTCAGATCACCCAGATTTATGGAGGAGCTGGGGGGGGCACTTACATTGACGAGTGGATACCATGCGCGACCCCCAAAACACGTAAAAGGGATGTCTTTTTTAAGATAGGCACGTTACGTACGTAACGAAATAAGGGTGTCAAATGACTAAAATAATGAAACGAGGGTATCTATTTCGCTAGAAAAGCTACGTGTTTAGGGTCAATTTTTTTAGGGTAAAAAGACTAAAAACTAAAAGGATGTACTTTTTGCCCCAACAGTCAACATTATACGCGTGCTTAGAGTCCGACTTGCGCGAGGTGTGGGAGGTGGGGCCGTAGTAAACCCAATGTATAGGTAAAGGTAAAACCAACGTCCGTGACATGATAATAAAAAATATCGCTGTACTTGTTTAGGGGTTCATTTCAGGGAATACTTGCCAAGGGTATCGTTTTGTTTCCAGTACTTGTTAAGGGTAGGGTATCACACGCCAATACTTGTTTAGGGGTGCATTTTCATCTTGAAAATACTTGTTTAGGTGTTTTCAAGACCCCATGGTCGCGCATGGTGGCCACTCGTCAATGGAAGTGCCCCCCCCCCCGGTCTCTGACGTCACAAAATCATTCATTACTCCGTAATTCATGTTATTCGATGGATTTTTATCTAAACTTTTCCAATATTATCTCACATTTATCTTCTTTTATTAAAACAATATCGTCAGGGTGAGCTGCCCTTTACTGCTGGAGAAAATATGGTCGAACCCCCCCCCCCCCCCCATTTTTTTAATGATTTCTTTCAACTCAGTTTTATTCAATTTTCAGCTGAGATTTTGTTTCGATGAGTCAGCACAAGACCAGCAAGAGGTATCTTCTTAAACTCAAACGCAACTAATATTAATTCCAGGCTGAAACTAACGTCTTGCTCATCAAAACTCACACTTACATGGTTGTTGGAGCATTTTTGAAGGACCAGACATTTCGTATGGTATTTTTTATTTCAAAAAAGCTGCGAGCAAGTGAAGCGGGGAGCGAAAAAGGGACCTTTTATATACAGAAACTCTAATATTGTGATTGATTTTGACATAATATTCAGAAGAATATAATATTTCACCCTTTCATCTCCTTCTTTTATTTGTCATGGATCTTTTGTGGGATCCATGGCCCCATCCCCTCTCCCATTTGTACGCAAGTGGGGTTCTGCCTTGTTTGTGCAATAAAGATTGCAATCCGGAAGGCAAGATTTTCTCTTCTCAAGCGGGCCCCATTTTTCCGTAAAAGTTACAAGCCAAAAATGGAGGGTTATCAGCACTTAATATGACGTATTTGCCTTTTGGCGTTTGGGGGGAAAAAATTACAAACAAACACAAGCAAATGTCTCCCCCCCCCCCCCCCCCCCATCTGCGCCTACTGTTATTGTTTAGCTTCTTTTTGGTTTGTAGTTTACAGATTTATTCCAGTACAAGATAAATCGATGCATCCTATTTGAGATAACCCGAAGCTATACAAACAAGACAATGCTAAAATTATAGCCACTCAAGTAAGAGTGGTCATAAGGTTTAAAGATTTTCGCACTCACTTGAAATATAATTTGATACTGAAAATTCTCTCTCCCCCCCCCCCTCCCTCTCTCTCTCTCTATATATTTATCCCTCTATCCGTATGAGGCAGTTTCGTGAGATTTTTGGTCCCTCTATACTCTATCTAGCGGAAAGAGACAACCCCCTCCCATCAACCCTATAGACATTGTTCGAAATTCGAGAGGGAACAGACCCCCCTCCTTCTATATCACCACTCAAATTCAAATTCAATTCAAATTCAAATTCAAAAGTTTATTGATATAAAATCCTGACATTTAAGGATCATCATCAAAAACAAAGAAACATAAGGACAAATAATAATACAACATAAATATAACATAGTAACAACGAGGTATTCAAATAAAAAAAAATACAAAGGGAAAAAACAGAAGAAAAATACCAATCTTGGATGAAATGTTAGATACGAGATACATAGATGCATACAATATACATACACATACATAATATGTACCTAAACATTAATGCACCCATATACAAATACATAAGTATAATATCATATTTTTCTTTCAAGCATCCTAAGTCTCTCCTCGTACATATAACTTATTCCTAAAACACATAATTTGCTAATATCCATGTCATTGCTACCTAATATCAATTGGAATTTGTTTTTGTTAGTTATTTTGATAAAATCGGGCAATACTTCCTTTAACTTGTTAAATAATTTATTTCGGGGTTCTTCGAGGGCCTTACAGTGTACAGTGAAATGGTATTCATCCTCTACAAATGACGAGCAAACCGGGCATATTCTATCGTTTACAGCAATCCTATTATATCTACCTTGTTCTATCATAAGTTTACTATTGCTTATTCTTAACTTTGCAAAATTAGTGATGTGCGTCTTTTCAATATCTAATAGTAGGTAATTTTCAATCTTATAATCTTTTTTCAGTGTTTTATAGGTTCTTAGTTTATTGCATTGGTCATGGGAATGTTGGGTGTTATCGTTGAGACTGTTTTTCCATGATATTATATAACGATCATTGAGTTTGTTTACAATTGCTTTCAGAAGTGCCTTTTTGAGAAGGTTCCCTGGTTTTCCCACACATGAAGGAAACCGATTTGTTTTAATAATATTCGTATGTAATTTTGGAACCCGTTATTAAAATGAAGCGATACATCGTATGCTCTTTTTACAAGACTGTTATCTTTTATTGAAATTATGTGATGCCAGTATCCAATGCTATGTTTTAAAGCTGATATATATAACGGATGTCGCCCAAATTCGGCCAAAATAGCACTATTAGTTGCTGATCTATGAACGCCGCCAAGAACCGTTTTCAAGTATTGGTTATGTATCTTTTCAGGAAGAAATGATTTATACAGTTTTCTATTTCTTTATCTTCACGTAAGAGCGTTGGTAAACTCCAAATTTCAGTACAATATAATAGGATGGGTTTTACACATGAGTCAAATAATTTTAAATGTGGAAGTGCTGCAACTCTATTGTCTGGTACGGTGTTTCTGATACAAAAAGTGGCTTTCTTTGCTTTCCACATTAACTGTTTGATGGCTGCCGTGAAGGAACCCGAGGGTTTAAATATGAGTCCTAAATATTTGTATTCATCTGTTATTTTGACGGGGGCAGTATCTATAAGGAAGGAATTTTTTCTTATTACCCGTCCGGCTTTATTAAATATCATTATTTGTGTTTTTTTTTCATGTTAATCTTAAGATCCCATCTATTACAGTAATCATTTAATTTATTTAAACATGTTTGGAGCCAAGGTGCGGTCTCGGAAAGTATTACAAGATCATCTGCATATAACAAACAAGATATTTTGTTTTGATCCAAACTCACAGGCCTACACTCGTCATCAAATATATCGACTAAGTCATTGATGTAGAGAGAAAAAAGTATTGGGCTGAGTATGCATCCTTGTTTTAGTCCCACAGATGTATTAAAATAAGGCGTCCGTCCTTGTTGTAATTTAACAGAAAATTCAACTTTTGCATACATGTCTTGTAGAATATTTAAATAATCACCACATGCGACATATTTTTTCAATTTATGAAATAGGGCCTTCCTGTTTATCGAGTCGAACGCTTTTTTTAAATCAACAAAGCATGCATGTACATACAGTATGTATTTTTTTTGAAAGCCTGATTTATTATGGTTTTGAGGGTAAGTATATGGTCAGTGGTACGGTTCCCCTTTCTAAATCCTATCTGCTCTTTACATATTATATTGTTGTCTTCTGTGTAATCATTCAATCTATTATAAAGAATTCTAGCGAAGAGCTTGCCAAGACAACTAGTTAGAGAGATACTTCTATAGTTATCAGGGTTATCGACCGACCCTGATTTAAATATTGGCTTAATCAAATTCCTCCTCCAACTCTCTGGGTAAATTCCCGTTTTTAAAATTGCATTAAAAATGTTTGTTATTACGTCAGCATTAAAACTACAGGAGATGGTAAGCATTTCATTAAGGATATTATCGGGCCCACAGGATTTGTTTCTTTTAAGTGATTTTATGGCATTCAATACTTCTTGTTTTTTTACATTGAAATTTAATACATTACTTCTGTTATCCCTTAACGTAGGATCTGACTAGATGTTTTCAGGTTGTTCAGTATACTGGTTTTCATAATTCGTGTTCATTAATTGTTTTATGTAGTCATACCATTCACCAGGGGATATATTTGAACTGGTTTTCCTTTCTTGTTTGTATTTTAAGGTATCCACTAGGTTCCAGAAACTAGATGTATCTTTGCTCTCTAAGTTATTTATTTTCTCTATGACATTCCTTCCGTAGTTTCTATACTTTTTACGTGTCATCTTTTTAAAAGCTTTCCTTTCATGTAGGATTCTTTGTCTTAATTCTGTGTCCCAGGGTTTGAGTTTCAGTTTCCTACATTTACTCTTGATAAATTTTATTTTATTTTTGCATTCAGGGTCAAACCATGGTTTATTTTTCTTTATATTGCGCATCTTTTTGCTCTTATTTCTTGAAATACCCCCAGCTGCTTTTTGAAGCATTTTTGTAAAACGGTTCACGCTTTGATTAATTTTGTATTCAATTTCGTTCTTTTGATAATTAGACATGTCCATTTCGGGTATATCCCTAATAAAGATGTTTATTTCGTTAAATTCTGATCTGCTCAGATTATTCTTAAATCGTTCTTCTTGCATTTTAGACCATTTTATTAATGGTAACTCAACTATTTCAATGTCACATTTTTCTAGGAAAAATGTCTGTAGTGTGGCTATAATTTGGCAGTGATCAGATAATAAAGGTTGGAAATCTGTGACCTCAAAAGTCAAAAAGGATTGTATATAAGAGAGACTCGCTACTTATTAAATAATCAACGATAGACGATCCTTGTGTATTAAAGAAGGTTATCTTCCCCATTGTATCTCCAAGCGTTCTCCCATTGAGTATTCGAAGTTGTGCACTGACGCACAGATCTATAATTTGCCTCCCATAACTGTTTGTCGTTTGTTCAATAAGGGTATTTCGCCTTGGGAGTATTTTATCAGGAATATAAGTATTTTACAAAATGTCATCTATGGATTCGTTGGAATCCGATGGTATGTAATCAAGTTCATTCCTATTTATGTGAGCGTTTAAATCCCCCATTAACATTATATCTCCTTGTTTGGTCCATTTTGTTATGTTTTTTTCCAAGTTGTCAAATATTTCTTTGTCTATCCCAGTTCTCGCTGTAAAAGTAGAGTTTGCGGGAGGGATGTATATAAAACATACAAATATATTGTGCTCTAGTCCAAAGAAACGTTTATCCAGCCGTAACCAGATGTATTCACTGCATGTCATATCCACAATATTTACCCCTCTGGTAATCGAATGCTTGATAAATATTCCCAATCCCCCTCTCGCTCTGCGATTGTCCGAGGTACGACAATTCCCAATATATCTATAGCCATCAAGTGATAATGGTTCGTTTCTTTGGGCGTGTGTTTCACACAAAAATATAATATCCGCCGTAAGCCTACTTCGAAAATCAATCTCATCGAGTTTAGAGAAACGTTGTCCGTCTATCCGTTGAAACAGACCGTTGACATTCCATGAGCTAATAGTGAGCTGTTTGGATATTTTTGTAGCCATTTTGATTGAGATAAAAGGTACCAGAATTGAATATGTATTACGTTTATATTATAAAAGTTTGTTATTTAAAACACAATATGAACTAAAGTACGTACACGAATGATATAAGCTCGTATTCCATAAAACATCATCAATAATAAATATATGCATAATATACCCTCTCCAACTAAAAGAGGCATGCAGTCAGAGCCAGAAATTAAATAGGGGTTTTCTTTTTAACATCGTGTACAATCATAAATTACCCTATTGATAATGATAATATAGAACAATAATTTTTTTTTTTTTTTTAATAAAAAAAATTACATGAGTCTAGATAAGCCATCAGATATATTCAATAGTATGCATCTCTCTTTTATAGACCCCCCCCCCCTCTCTCTCTCTCTCGCCATCGATATAAAAAAAGTGGTCCTTATAATATCATAATGAACCCGTTGACCCTTTTTTTCTGCAATTACGATATGTGCACTTGAGACCACCAGGCTCCTGTAGGTTAAAAAACAACTTGATTGAGATAAATATAGCAATATTCAGATAAGGAGCTAACAAAGGGGGAAAGTAGCTGGTATGAAAACAATAAATTTCTGTTACAAGCGCGAAGCGCGGAAACGGATTTGTTTTAGCACTTGCTCAGACTTTAACGTCATAGAACTCCCAACTCCCTGGTAACATGCTCCAGTGACACCAACGAAACCGACTCCAAACCAACTGATCACCGATGGTATGTAATTGTAATAGCTTTGGTTGGTCCGATGTCGGTTTTACTGGGGCATTAATAATGAAAATGTATGGTACTGGGAATTCAATGTTTTCAACTTGTACAAGTCGAAACACTGAGATGCGTGTAGATCGCGTCATCAAGAGGCCACCTGTACTTTCCCCCATCTTTTCCCACACCCCATCCCCCTATCTCTCTCACACTCTCACCCTCTCCCTCTCTTTGTGTTACATGAAATAATGTGGGATAACCACACCATCTGTTAGACCACGATTTCCATAATGGTTAAATTGAATAAAATGATGTTCGTTGCAAGATCAATCTCAGCACGTGATAATCACGTTTCAAAACAGCAACAAATATTTTGCTGATCAACCCACTAAATACCACATGCTGCACCGTGCACCGCGTTACAAGCACACGGAGGTATGTAAACTTTGAAGCTCACTTGGATTAGATGCTGAACAAGCAATGCTATTGTCAGAGGTGTAACAAGGATTTACCAGTGGAACGTAAAACGTCCTGGAGATGGGAGATGGTGGGGGGGGGGGTGGGGAGCTGTCAGTTACACTCAAGAGCAATTATATGCTTTTGAAACAACTCCCTATATACAAACATATTTTTAATTTGTCATAATGAAAACGTACCCTTGTACTTCCAAGTGCCACGATTTACATAAATTTTAATCCGTTAATGAATAAGGAACGCATTGATGCCTCCAAATTAAATATACTTTGATCGCACAAAATACGGACGCATAGATACCTTAAACGCGAATAAATAAACTTGGGGATACCCGTTGACTTCCTTTTTGCCTTTAATAAAAAAGGATTCCAATTTACTAAATTAATTTTGATCGTTTTCTCTTTTATTTTCTCTTGTTATGTCGTTCGAATTGTATACATTTGTTCGTGATTGCCTGAATTTTTCTTTAATAAAAAAACATATTCCTGGATGAAATAGGAAAATATGTTTATGTTCATACTTTACACATGACATCTTTCTTTAATTCCCCCCTCCCCGCATTCAAGCACATGGGGATGTCATGTGCCCTGTTTTTACCATCGTTTTACCTATAGTCTTGTTGTAGATATAAAGATACTTTAAAGGTCTCAAGGACCACCTCCCCTGTCCGGCGCACAGACGTGGCGCTGGGGGGGGGATGCATGGACCCCACCAAACACTTTCACTAACAAGTCAAGGAGATAAGAAAGGAGACGAAAAAAAGGGTGAATATTTTAAAATATGTAGTAATCCATCTCACTATTTGATTTTGTATTGACAAGGTCAAAAGTTTAGCTCGCTTGCTTGCAGCTTTTTTTTAAGAATACATTTTGCCCTTAATGTCATGTCCGACTGACCCCTAAAAAATAGACTCGTAAAGCCACTGACCCCCCCCCCCCCCACTCCCCCAACAATCTTTTTTTTTATCACTCACATAAAACAATCGACATCCATGCTGATATCAGTAGGTGCAGAGCAAAGTGCACCTTTGGTGGCGTATATACCTTTGTAAAACATAAATGGATGAGTAAATAAATGCCACACGAGACAATGTGTTCCTGGCACAGCAAGGGTAAATGATATTTCATTTGGTGTTTCTCATAAGCCCTGTCAGGATCACGGATAGGGGTCGGACGCAGTCATCACGTTTATAATGTGGGAAAAAATGCTCAAGTTACAGGTCTGGTCCCCATGGTTACAAGGTTATGGGGTTTATATTTAATAATTACATACTCTTATAGCAATACTTACAGTATGGCTTACCCTGGCTTTAGCAGATTGAGAAACTGTTACGGGCACTGCGTTCCAAGGAATAAATTCCTGCCACGCACCCATTTACCTAACCTGGGTTGAGCGCAGCACAATGTGGATTGATTTCTTGCTGAAGGAAATTACGCCATGTCTCGGATTGGAACCCACTATGGTCCACTGTGAAACAACACTACTTCTTTTAGACTATTGCTGGCTAATGGAAAATGGGGTTGAAATCGGTCTAAAGGGGCCACAATCTGTATATATTATGATTCTAAGAACATGACCAACAATTTGAAAATTACAGTGCCTGGGGTGTGGAAGGGGGCAAGCCATCACCTACCCACCCCCCCCCCCCCCCACCTCAATCCATGATATGCTTCCATAATTACTATATTTCAATTATGTCATCTATGTAACTTGTAGTGATACAAGTTCTTTGGATAAAGAAAATGATGGATAATCTAACATGTTCGGTGTTCACAGTTACCTCGGTGGGATTCAGAGGTGAAGAGGGTGAATCCCGTCAGGCGCGGTAACAGGAACACGAGGGTGCCATATTTAGACCTTATGATACGGTCACACCAACGAAACCAATTTCAACCCGATCGAATTCAATACGTTATTTCAAATGAGCATCGATCGATTTGGATTCGGTCTTCTGTCGGTGTGACAAAGGTACTACGGGTGAGGGAAACAGGTTGCTAGCCTGCAAGATCTCTAAAAGGCACAGTTTCCCCTCTCCCTGTATAATTTCAAACATTCAAGCACATTCAAGAAGGTTGTATAAAGGTCAGCGCTAAACTCCCGACCCCCTCCCTATTTTAGACCCCCCCCCCCCGGCATTACTTGATTGATGTTAATAATTATATAAATTTACTTTTAAAATAGTTTTGATCAAATCTATTTTTAATCATTGGATGGAAATTGAATGTTTATTTAACATAAATTGTGGTTGAACCATAGAGGTGGATGAAATAATGTATCCACCTCTAAGGGCCGAACCCTCTGATTTGTCTATTGAAAGCAAAGAGTAACACAATATTATAGATATATCGACTGCTTTGAGAGGCATGGTTGTTTCTAGAGGCTCAAGGGGACCGCAACGCGACTATGCACGAGGGCTTTGCCCGAGGGCATGGTCTGGCCGATGCGGTACCCGCGAGCCGAATTTAAACAACCATGTCTCGAATATAAAAGCAGTCCATATATATTTTATGAACCGAATTATTACACATTAGATCTAACGTTAGGGGCTAGTCTAAGTCTAGATCTAAAAGCCCTGGCCCTGGCCCCAAGCTAACGTTAGGACTTAGGTCTAGGCCCTTACTTAGCCCTGACCCTGAAGTTAGGTTTCAAAGTCGAATATCATAAGCAGTTCCCGAGCAGTTCATACCGATAGGCCCTACTAGGCCTAGATCTAGATATTTTTTTGGAACCAAATTACTAATTAGGTTTTGATTCTGAATAGGGTCTAGGCTAGATCTAACGTTCAGAAATAAATCCCTAATAGAGTGTAATCTAACGTTAGATCTAGTCGACTAAACCTTCGTCCTAACGTTAGATCTAACGTTAGATCTAATAACTTCAAAGCTAACTAACGACAATTAACATTAGATCTACCCGTCATAACGTTGTCGTTTGTCATACCTAAGGCTAAGTAACGAGTAACGTTATGTTAACCTTAGAAAGTGCAGTGACCGTCTAACTTTAATCTTTTCACCCGACTCACCTTTTGCGACTGCGAGCATGCATTTGAGCGGTCTGCGACAAGACTTGATGATTGATACATCCGTTATGTCCTCAATAAGTTAGTTTTCTTTTCAATAAATGCCATATATTTTAACAGGAATTAACAAGCAAAAGTCAAAGATCGGCATCGTTCCATCGATATGTTATATCCGTGGCGCGCACTTGCGCAATAAGCGCGTAAATGTGCGAATTGTCTAAAACTTTTGATAAAATCGCGCGGATATTTATGGTATCCGCAATCACCGCAGAAATCAACATTTTGCATGCAATCAAATGGGGATCTCAGCCAAATTTTGCTATGCCCGTCGTTAAGGGGCGGGTCAGGGGGCAACGGGCAGAAATCTTGTTAACTATGCCCGTTGCCCTTGGTTACCACCTTAGTTTGTTGTTTTGAAGGCATGGTCGTTTACATGACCTCAGTTTTGACCAATCAGAGGAACGGATTATTCGACATTCTTAAAGAGAGGTTTATAATATAGATATATGGACTGCTTTGAGAGGCATGGTTGTTTCTAGAGGCTCAAGGGGACCGCAACGCGACTATGCCCGAGGGCTTTGCCCGAGGGCATGGTCTGGCCGATGCGGTACCCGCGAGCCGAATTGAAACAACCATGTCTCGAATATAAAAGCAGTCCATATATATTTTATGAACCGAATTATTAAACATTAGATCTAACGTTAGGGCCTAGTCTAGGTCTAGATCTAAAAGCCTGCCAGGGCCCAGTCCTAGGCCCCAAGCTAACGTTAGGTCTAGGCCTTAACTTAGCCCTGACCCTGAAGTTTGATCTCAAAATCGAATATCAAAGCAGTTCATACCGATAGGCCCTACTCTCTAGTCTAGGCCTAGGCTAGATATTTTTATTTTAGTTACCAAATTAGGCTCTGATTCTGAATAGAATAGGGTGATTCTAGGCTAGATCTAAAGTTAAGTCTTAAATCTCCATTAGAGTGTAATCTAACGTTAGATCTAGTCGACTAAACCTACGTACGCCCTGAAAACGTTAGTAACGTTAGATCTAGAGTCTACACTTAACTTCTAAGCTAACTAACGACCATTAACATTAGATCTACCCGTCCTAACGCTATCGTTTGTCATACCGGTACCTATCTGTCCTAACGTTAATTTGAACGAATAACGTTTATTGTTAGAAAGTGCAGTGACCGTCTAATCTTTTCACCCGACTCACCTTTTGCGAGCATGCATTTGGGCGAACTGCGACAAGACTTGATGATTGATACATCCGTTATGTCCTTAATAAATTAGTTTTCTTTTCAATAAATGCCATATATTTTAACAGGAATTAACAAGCAAAAGTCAAAGATCGGCATTGTTCCATCGATATGTCATATCCGTTGCGCGCACTTGTAAATGCGCGAATTGTCTAAAACTTTCGATCAAATCGCGCGGATATTTATGGTATCCGCAATCACCGCAGAAAGCAACATTTTGCATGCAATCAAATAAGGATCTCAGCCAAATTTTGCTATGCCCGTCGTTAAGGGGCGGGTCAGGGGGCAACGGGCAGAAATCTTGTTAACTATGCCCGTTGCCCTTGGTTACCACCTTAGTTTGTTGTTTTGAAGGCATGGTCGTTTACATGACCTCAGTTTTGACCAATCAGAGGAACGGATTATTCGACATTCTTAAAGAGAGGTTTATAATTCAGACTATATTACCAGCTGTCGGGAAGGGTAACTGGAATAGTACCCTGCAAAACACCGGCGTTGATTTCACACCAACCCGGTATCTATATATCCGAAAACACCAGGGAAGTGTTTCAACAACACCAGTTAATTAAGAATCAAACCGATATTGGTTTAACACTGGTTAGTGTTGTTTAAATGCCTATCTGGTGTTAGTCCAAAGCCGAAGTGGTGCTGTTTCAACACCAGGCGCGTAGCCAGGGGGGGGGCGGTGGGGGCGGTCGCCCCCCCCCCCCCAACGTCCCCCCCCCCAAAAAAAAAAAAAAGAGAGGAGAAAAGGAAAAGCGAAGGGAAGAAAGGTAGCTTTGTGGGTTTTTCCTTTTATTCTTTTTTTTTTTCAAAAAGTGAAACTCCTTCACTCTTGCTCTAAATTTATATATATGAATTTTGCTTCCGCGCTGCGCGCGGATAAATGACAATATTGCAGTTCTCCTCTGTTTCCCCCACCCTTTCTCTAACCCTGTTTTTCCACCTCAGCTATACGTGTTTCTTGCCAGTTCAAGTTCAAATGTATACATGAGGGCATGGAATTAGAGTAAGGTTAGGCCGAAGTGTATGAAGTCTTTTTTTTTTCAAATTGATCGCGAAACTTCTGGTCGGGTCGACTCCAGGTGGGTCAAATCTTTATACCAATTTCTGCCGTCACCTCCACTAGGGCAACTTCTCCCGCTTTTCAGCTCATTATTTAACAACCATAATTTTGGGGCAAACGGGTTTCTAATTAAAAAAAAAAGAAGGTATAAAATTCGTGTCGTATCAAATAAAAAAGTACAATATTTTTTAAATCAAATTCTAGTAAATTTCATGTCATTTCCTTGCCCTCAGTTTGAAATTTTGAATGACACTTAAGTTTCTTTATCGTTCAAAATGAAGCGCTTCAAGATTAGTCAAAGACATTATACATCATCCTTTTTATATAATTTTAATAAATCACAGAAGTTTCAACTTTTTGAGCGGTATTTTCCTTGTAATGAAGTTAATTAATCTTAGAAAATCAATTGAATTAGAGCCGATGGGTATAGAGATATCTGCATGTAATGAAACGTCCGACCTTTAAAATTTCAGAGTTTCATCGCTCTGCGCGGGGAAGAATATCTTCCTCCCGGCATATCTTCTCCTCTGTTTTGCGAGTTAAAGATATGCACTGTGGCTAAATTGTTATCAAATCTGATCTTTCCGAGGGAAGCATTCAATATGACTTAGAGAATACAATTATTTCGGGACCCTTTTCTTTGCCAAAAAATTATAAAATGCATGAGCTTCCGCGCTTCGCGCGGGGTAATTATTATAATTTCCTTCATTTTATCCCTTTTTGTTCGTTCACAATCACTTTTGAAAACAAGATTCAAAATCACAATAGAGTAAACTGAATTGGAGCTGATACAGGTACTAGAGACAAGATAGACGGCTCCTTTTCATTTTAATTTATGAAACACCGAAAGCTTCGCGCTTCGCGCGGGAGGGGGAAACTCCCCCTCCCTGCACCCACCCCCTAAGTAAGTGTAAGTGTTGGCACGCTTCGCGTGCATTTACCGCCCCCTCCAAAATGAAATCCTGGCTACGCGGTTGTTCAACACCTCTCTGGTGTTTTCCGATATAGAGACCGAGCTGGTGTTAAATTAACACTACTTTTGCAGTGTACTTTCCGTCATTGTAACACTGAGAAAAGGTGGCGCAAACATAATGACATTTTGAATCTACTTCTTTTGCATTTTATTAAAAGAATGAAATATGGCTTTTTTTAGTGAAATACACTTAGATAATACAAAAGATACATTTCGATATAAAACATACAATAGTACTGGTTATTGTGCGTTAAATATAATCCTGTATAATATACCCCTCATCCCCATCATTGACTATTATAATATCCCGCCGTTACCCCATATCACTGGAATGAGTTATTGATGTAATTAATTAATTAAAAACAATAATCGAATCACTTTTTAGGAAATTCATGAGAGACTTAAAACAATTAAACCATCATTTATTTGTATTCGGCCATTTCCCTTGGTCTTCAATAACTTTACAAGATATTTCAGTATTTTTCCTTAGAAGTATATCATCTTTCCATCAGCATGTATACTATAATTTACCATGTTTTACAACGGGATGTAATATAATAAAATATGAGTAAAAAGTAAGGGTTCCTAAATAAATTGGGCTAAACAATTACGGCTAGGTAGAGCTACGGATAGATGACCACTGACACACGTAACCTGCCTTCTGCCTTACTTACAGATAATTCCTAAAACTATGTTGATACTCCTTCAAGCATGTCAAGCCCATAATGACATTTTCCATCGAGCCCATAATTTTCAACTTATATTTAACAATTCTATACTTTATTTAGCATTTAACACCTGTTTATTAAGTGCTGTATACAATTTTAAGCTCACCATAATTACCCTGGCTATGGCATACTGCTGATACGCGCTCATCGTTTTGAGGAATAAATTCCCGCCAGGTACACATTCGCCTCACCTGGGTTGAATGCAGCACAATGTGGATAAATTCATTTCTGAATAGAATTACGTCATGGCTGGAACTCGAACCCACGACCCTCTTTTTCAAATACCGCAGACGAAGTCACTGGGCCACAACGCTCCACAGAAACACAGAAACTTGAGAATGAGCAGTATGCGAGGCTCGATGAATAAGTTCTTGGAACAGTCTACCAGAAAACGTGTTTTCAGCACCTTCTGTAAATTCTTTTGAGAATCGGCTTGATCACTGCATGGAAGGATATTACTTTTGTGTATGACTTTGAGAAATGGATTTTCTGTCTTGTCACATGCAACTAATTGAAACTGATAGTGTGGATCATACAGTATATTTCCTTGGACCGATGAACAGGCATAGTCCTACCAGGGATGCGAGAGGGTCCATGGTCCTACAAACATCGTTGGATTAGAGTAAAATATAAACTATTACGCCCATTATGTGCAATGAATAGTGATCATTATGATTTATCATAGAGTGTGATCTTCCAAATCCATACTCTTCAGGATTGCGCAATATAGTTTTATCGAGAAAGATGACGAAGGGTCTGTTATAAACTCTACTCTCAAACAATTTCATGAATTCGTAACAAGTTTGTAACCTCCAGGAGGAGACAATATTGAAGTCTCTCTATATTATCTTGATACTTGAAGTGCTAATTACCATTACAACTTTGAATGACCTGCTGTTAACACCTTGACGTGGTAAGGATTAATTGGCACATATGTCTTCTTTGACGGGTCAATGATGTAAACTTCTCCGTATCCATCGGGGGCGAATCCCCTCTTCATCAATTCAGTCTTCTTGTGTTTGAATGTACTCGTTAGGTCCATCTCATCGAGAAGTCGGAGAAACTTCGGCCGGGCATAGTCCGGGAGAGATGTCGTGATGTGCTGATAGAGAGCTGAGAAATCTAAGTTGGCTCCTTTATGTAGAACAATGGATGCCATCCCTGCCCGTCCATCGTGACCTGTAATATGAAATGTGTTGTTTTTTGAAGAAAATTGTAATTGCTCAATCGGGCTACCATTTTTAAGTTATCCTGAGGTTATCATCTAGCCTTATATAAATCGTAGCGATGTGGTAATGACACTCTATCCCAAAGCTTATCCCGGCCATCGTTTATTTAGAAAAGGTTGTGGCACCAACGGACCCAGTTTTTATCAATGTTTTTACTTGGAGGTAATTCTCATGATATGAAATCTCGTATGTACACCTACTAAAGTTCGTACATTAAAAACGTATTATCATATCATTTTCCCCTCAACTTGAAGTCTGTTTCTTCTCCTCGCGTCTATAAATAATTTACCCTCGGTAGAGCTATCCATTCACGTGTAATTCAAAGACTTTTATGATGTATGTGCAATGATATTCGTACCACAATGCTCAATTGTACAATGTTAGAGTTCGTTATCTGAAAAATCAAATCTTACCCTTGACAGGTACACCATATACATTGGCTTCGAGGACAACAGGAAATAGGCCCAGAACTTGAGAAACTTCCATTGTTGATATATTTTCTCCTTTCCATCTAGGGAACGATAGCAGAAATTTATGATAAACAATTTTTCCTTCATTATGCAATAAGTCATAGGTATGATGAAGAGAGTTAGAAAAATACAGGTCAGCTCTGAATATCTTTTACGTAACAATTGGAGGCGGGAATGCAAAACAGAACTGTTAATAATAAGGACTGAAGTATAGTAGTCTATTGCAAATGGTATGCCCAATAGCCTCGGAAAATAAAGTCTACATTTCTGGAACAAGTCGATGACTTGTCATTTAATTTAAAAAAAATACGAATAACACCGCCCCAGATATTTACAAAATAAATACCAGGTATTTGATGGGATTTCTTTTACCTGAATGTATCCCCGAGACGGTCAATGAAATATACGTAGTTGTCGACGTCGATCTTAATGAGATCACCAGTGTTAAAATAAGCGTCTCCCTGTCTCTTGACGTCCCGGACAATCTTCTTGTTGGTCATCTCCTCGGAGCCATGATAACCGACGAAAGCTGATTTCTCTGTGATCTGAAACAGCATCAAACCTGATGAACCTGGAATACAATATTGGAAGTAAAAAGGACTTATCCATTACTTCAACATGTTAAGACCGGACCTGACCAACGCATGGTGCCATGCCTGCAGTAACCGCGTTCCATCCGAACGCGACGTCTGGCTATTCGAAACTGATCGCGAAACTAGTTGAATTAGTACCAATACGATTTCCACGACTGATCTGATACGATCTAATACGATTACTCCACGAATAAGACCACCGTTTCAATCGTGGCTCGAATAGTCAAAGTGGAAACTTTGAGATATAATGGATTTTATCATAAATTCGGGATTATAATAGACCTCTAAATATTGGGTTCGCGTAGCTCTCACGTCGGTCAGTGAAAAGACAGACCTACTTCAGGCGCTCCACAATAAGTATTACCCAAACGTTATCATAGCTGCGGATATAGGCGCTCTAATGATTAATATTTCAAAAGGAATAAATCCTAATAGCTATCAATTCACTTCACCAGGGTCGAGTGCGGCAAATGGGAGATTAATATAATACCTTTGGGTAATATAGTGCCCGCATTAGTGCCGTGATGGGATTCGAACTTTGCAACTTGTTCTGTACGGAGATATCCACTAGACCTGGGCCCCGTTGCATAAAACATGTAAAAGTTACCATTATAGTAACTTTGCTATCCAATGGTATCTTTCATGGAATCCTTGAGTTTGATTAGCTGTTGTGCATTGTTACCATGGTTACCATGGTAGTCACCATTGGATGGCAAAGTTACCATAAAAGTAACTTTTATGCATTGGAGCCCAGGACAACCATACAATTAACGAATTTGACAAAAAGTAGCTGACACCCACAACTTTATTTGAAACCTGCCTGGACGAGGAGAGGTCATTTGATGAGAAGTATTGGATGCATGCTATTATCAGAATATTTGAAGTAAAATTTCTGTCATCTTCATCAACCAAATCATGAAATGATTTTTGTAATAATGAAAAATTTCCATTCTGCTTTATAGATGTATTAATCAACTTCAGGAGTTACGTAAATGGCAGACGATTATTTTTGTTTGAATTATATTTTTGTACGCTTTATCTACGACTCGAGTAAAAAAAAGTAACCATATTTATTTATATTATGAAATTATATATTATATGAATGAAATGAATTAAATAAGAAACAATAAGATCAAATTGAATTAACAATTTTAAAGTTTACCATTCTCTTTCAACTTTTCAGTTGAATCAAATGCTTACTTGACTACTGGATGATTTTATCTTACCGGGTGGAAGACGAACACACATGCCATTAGAATTCCGTTTTGGTTTTCCAGTTTCGTAATCACAGTCAACTATCTCCACTCTATCCAACATTTTCTGCGTTTTGATAAAAAAAAATCAAATGAGAAAAATGTCAGTAATGTAACTTATGTAAGATAAAAGTGAAAACCTCGTCCAATCGGGTTCCAAAAAAAATTGCACAATTATTGATTTCTATTTGATTGAATGATTATATTGGAAAAAAGAGGAGAAAAAAGAGGGAGAGTTTTGAAAATAGTTGATGTATAAAAATAAAGAGCAATGGACCCAAAGATAACCTTGAGGCACACCACAGGCAATGTGTTCTATTATAGAATTTGAGTTGGTAATGAATACAAATTGAGTTCCGTTTATAAGGTAACTTCTGAGCCACTCCAGGGCCCCGCTGCATATAAGTTACTATTATGGTAACTTTGCCATCTAATGGTAACTACCATGATATATTTTTTATCAATCGCCTTGGTCACTTCATCAATTAATTCATCAATAGTTGATTTTTTTTTTACGAGCCAACTTGTTAGTTTGTAAAATTATTACAAATTGTGAGAAATTTCATGGCACGAGAATATACTGGGGTTTTTTCTAAAATTTTGGAGAAAGTAGTCGACATGGAGATGGGACGATAGTTGTCCTATTCGTCATGTGAACTTTTTTAAGGGAGATGTATAACTTTAACAACCTTTATTATTAGGGACAATGCCATAATATTGTAAAAGCAAGTTGCATTCAATCTAGTTCCGATTTTATGAAAATGAAACCCAGTGAAATATCATTGGGAGCGAGAGGGGAATGGAATTTCCTTGGTTGCAGGGTGACATCATGCAGGGTGACATCATAGGCGTCAGGGGTCACCATCCCATGATCTTCCATAAAGCAGTGGAAAGCAGAGGAAGAAAATGGAATAGAGGAGGAAAGGAAGCAGTCAAATTAAAGGTGAATGTAACCTTACGCTTACTACCCATATTATTCAATTGAGAGAAAAAGAACATCACCTGCAAGGCGTCTTATACCCCCATCAAAACATGGACCTATATTATCAAAGTACCCTGGCGCTGTTACCTCTCAGAAGTACTGAATGATACTCACCCTTAAAATCCATGAATATCTGCCAACACTTCCAACATGGTCATCAGAGTTGAAGAAACTGAAGTTGCCCTCAGTGGAAGCATAGAACTCCAGTATTGGAGCAATCTTGAACCTCTCTTTGAACTCTCTCCAAACATCGGGTCTCAAGCCGTTACCGACCGCTTTTACCGGTCGAGGATACTGGCCGTCGTTTTCTTTCTATATGGAAAAAAATGAGAGAAAATGTTTCCAAAACACAAAACCATTAGGATTTAGGAATAAGTTCTTGGCAACGCGGTTGGTCATGAACAGCATCTATACTTATCCTAACAAACTTGGACGGTACCAGCTAACTTGGCTAGCATCAGGAGATATCCCCACCTCTCATGCTAATTATGGTACAATTTGTTACTCCTTAACCCGACCTGTATTTCACCTATATATATCTTTTGTTGGGCCAGGAGAAACCTACACTTACTCTCTTCATTTCTCTGCCACCCTCGATACCCTCCTTGGCTATTATCTACCACTCACTACCAGGTACACCGTCGCACCATGGTCGGGGCAGGTAATGGTGTAACTATACACCTAACCATCATCCATGACACCCTCTTACCTTGAGTTGGTATCATTTAAGTATGTGTGATTTGTAACACCATTTTACCACGGCCAGGTCATGATGTACCTGTCATTCTTAATAGTATACCGCCTGCGACATCATGGTACGTCGAATTGGGGTCTTCTCTCCCCGATGCCTTCGATCCTTACCTACCACCTACGGTCATGGCGGTACCAACTCCTTCCTTATATACTGCCTGCAACATCACCTGACCCTAGATAAGATGTGCCTACCGTACTCCTGTATACACCGCCAGGGAAGCCGTGACACTACCCTGGGCTGAGATCCATTACCATCAGTATCACCTTCTTACCCTCGGTTGCGCCAGGAGGTATCTGCACACCTCGCCGATGTATTGGAAAACAGACACTCGAAACCTTCTGACGTCATCCCAGAAACGCGACGCCGAAAACTTCTTGGCAATAGCTATGGTGGCTCCTAGTCGAGGTGAATTGGATATAATTTCCGTTGTTATTATTAGCATACAACACAACCAGGTTGATACAAACTAAATTTTCCCAACTTATCAAAGTAGAACATTCCAATTTTATTCAAACAATTTCCATATGAACATAAAAAAGTAATACATTATCGGCCATAATTATGCCATATAAACCCTAGAGCCCGATCCTTGTCAGATCCTTTTCGTACGCTACAGAGCGACCACAGTTGTAACGTTATAACTCAATTCACAGTTAGTCCATGCTCAACTTTTCTCAAATTACTGTTACCATTTTCATTACGATGAACACTAACACTTTCAAATGGAGATGATGCTTACGTATTCCTGACCTACCACCTCGTGGTATTTAAATTCTATGAAAGAAAAATCATGTGACTAGAATAGTACGTCGTCATTGGTCAAGTTGAGAAATCGTATGTGGTATTGTCCGTTTGTAACATTTTGAACTCGCTTGATAAATTCTGACCATAGATCCTAATTGGACCACCTCGATAACATCAAATTCTCTTCGTTTATTTGCAAGTATTTTGCTGATTATGTTCTTACCTTTTTAATGAATACTTAATATATATTTTTTAATCCCTTACAAAATTATCAAGCATACCCGAGAAAAGACTTCCAGTAACTGCGATAAGAAGTGCTGATGAATGGTACATCGGCAGTGCTACGTAGTAGACGTCTGATGGTGTTAATCCAACGTGGATATAACTGAATACACATGCCCCTGTTATTTTATAGTGAGGTATGTTCACTGGTTTGGGCATTCCTGGGGGTAAAGAACATGCTTGAATTGTTTGGTCGTGACATGATTATTTTGATGAGAAAGATGATGATGGTGATGAAAATACCAGTAATAATTATTATAACAAATGAATAGCAACAACCATACTGACAAATAATTATTTAAAATAATGCAGGCCTAACCTTAATCTTCTGTAAAAAAAAATTAAACAAAAGTTTTAATCTTTGAAAAGACTGCATGGGGATAGAAAATGCTGGACGAGATCGCTATTTCTACGAAAACGCGTTGAGGGTCACCCACCCCCGGCCCCCTCCCCAGTCACAAAGGTTATTGTCAGGGTTTCATAATGTGGGAGGAACACGTTTCCATTGCCATCGGGTAAATAATAATAAAAAAAATTCAGTCAAAGTCTGATATTCTTTCTCTTAATTGTAGGCTATTAGAGAGTAGACTCCGGACTCTAGCATAACTGATTCGGTTTATTTCAAATAAGTTGTGCATTCGTTTGCATTCATAAATCAGGGAAATAAATCACAACGGTCAGGGCCAGGGGTGATCTTTAAAAATGAATTGGATCACTTTTTGTAATTCAATCTAAAACATTCAAAAGAAACGTTAATAAGTTAAAAAGGCATGATTCGAGTATTCGACTCATTCGTTGAGAAAACAACACGTTTTTTTTTTTGGTTTTCTAGGTCAAACATATCCGCAGAATCCAATGAAATGATATGTCCTATTAGTATTTGGAAATTCATAGAAAACAAACCCTTTTCCCCCCAAAAAAGGTATAAAATATGTCCAGAGAGGAGTCAAATATCGGCACAATTTTTTCCACGTTGCAAATCAAATATTTGACTTGCAAGGTGAGCATTTAACCATGGGCCCTACCATGATTTAACAATGTGATTCGATATCAGGCGCGTTGCCAGGGGCGGTGGGGGCGGTCGCCCCCCCAAAAAAAAAACGCTCCCAAAAAATATGTACAATATTAAACTTTATTCTGTATCGCTGTACATCCATTTCCTGTCTTGTTTTGCGCCATTGATTTGAAATTTTGAATATCACTGAAGTTTCTTGATCAAACAAAAGGAAGCGCTTAATATGAGCGAAATTACACAATGTTTTTTTCTTCCAAAATAAATCACAGACGTTTCCGTGCTTCGCGAGCATGGGAAAGGAAAAGTCCCGTTTCTAGCTGGCATCATCCCTTTCAAATTATGGGCACGTTTTTCTTCTTAATCGAGTTGCATATAATCTAAGAAATATCAAAATTATAACAGTTTCAGAGAAATTTCTATAATTCAGAGCTTCAACGTCATTCGCGGAAGAAATAGAGCCTATTTCCTTCCTGCATATACCCGTTCTCTGTTTTGCGACTTGAGTTAACGAAATTTAATGTAAATCAAGTTTTTACAATCAAATCTGATGTGACCAAGGTAGGCATAATTGTAACATTTCTGTTCTATATTTTTATAAAACGTTTTGAGCTTCCGCGCTTCGCGCGGTTAGAGGAATTATTTCAAATTCTTAAATCTTAAGTTTGGGGCGCTCATAATTTTTTTTAAATCACAGCAGGTCAATTAAATTGGAGTTGATAAGGGTACTAGAGATGCCAGAGACGCCTTCTTTTGATTTGAATTTGATGAGATATCAAAAACTTAAACTCCCCCCTCCCTGCACCCTGGGGAGCGCGCTTCGCGCACTCTGTAAGTGATGTCACGCTTCGCGTGCACTTACCGCCCCCTCCAAATTTAAATCCTGGCTATGCGGTTGTTCGATATATAGTACCTGTAGTTCCAGAAGTAAAGATAAATGTCGCTACATCTTCAGGACTTGTGATCGGAACAGTAGGGAGGTGTTCTCCAGACATGGTCGATATCTCCATAGTAACCACATCCTCAGGTGTTACTAGATCAGGAATGCAAGCATCGTTGACCATCCATAAACCAATGTTGAGATCTCGCAGGGCATCTACGATGTCGAGGATCGAATCGAGGAACTCTGTGGGGATATTATAGAAAAGGAATTCGATAGCCATTGATTATGCTTTTCCCAAATGTAGACCAGGGCCTAGCTGTCTAAAGCCCCTTTCACAATTGACGTACGACCACTTGCGACCTTTTGGTCGTGCGACAGGCTGCAACAGGCATCAATCGCCAGTCATCTCATAATATCGCACAGAGGCTTTCACAGTTGCAACAGCTGTCGTACAACAAAAACATCCAGTAAAACCCGTTGCACGAGTAAGTCGCTTATGATCCTATTGTGCTCGTGCGATCACATGCGAGTGTTGCACGAGGGATTGCGAGGGGAACGGTCGCACACAACGGTAGTGCAATGTTGTAAGCCGTTGCGACCGGTCTTGCAACAGTCTTATGGCCTATCATATTATCGCACCCAGTCGCAAGACAGGTCTCTGTGCATGTAGGTCGCTAGCACATGTGCAAGTGTTGTACGACCTCCAGTCGAGTAAATGCGACTACTTAGTTGTGCCACCTCTCGCACCAAGTCGTGCAACGTTGAACAACACTCCCACGATGATCGCCCGACCGATGGTACGACCCCGGATACGAGCTGATGCGAGTGAATCGGTCGTATTTGATCGCGTTCGGATTTTGAACATGTTCAAAGTTCAGATGTGACCAGTCACGACCACCTCGAGTTCGTGCGACCGTCTACAACGACTGCGAGTGCTCGCAAGTCACCAAGAGATCGATCGTGCAACAGCAGGAAAAAACTGTTGCAGGCGGTCGTAAACTGGTCGGATGTCAATTGTGAAAGGGGCTGTACGGTCGCATACATGCGAATGCAACGGTAGTGGAATGTTGTAAGCCGTAATTTCGATCGGTCTTGCAACAGTCTTATATTATCGCAACCAGTCGCAAGACTGGTCTCTGTAGGTATCTAGCGCATGTGCAAGTGTTGTACGACCTCCAGTCGACTAAATGCGACTATACGTAGTTGTGTCACCTCTCGCACCAAGTCGTACAACGTTGAACAACACTCACACGATGATCGCCCGACCGATGGTACGACCTGATGCGAGTAAATCAATCGTATTTGATCGCGTTTGGATTTTGAACATGTTCAAATTCAGATGCGACCAGTCACGACCACCTCCGACCACCTCAAATTCGTGCGTTCGTCTACAACCACTGCGAGTGCTCGCAAGACACCAAGAGATCGATCGTGCAACAACAAGAAAAAACTGTTGCAGGCGGTCGTAAACAGGTCGTACGTCAATTGTGAAAGGGGCTTAAAGCCCCTTTCACAATTGACGTACGACCATTTGCGACCTTTTGGTCGTGCGACAGGCTGCAACAGGCATCAATCGCTAGTCATCTCATAAGATCGCACAGAGGCTTTCACAGTTGCAACAGCTGTCGTACAACAAAAACAACCAGTAAACCCCGTTGCACGAGTAAGTCGCATATGCTCTTATTGTGCTCGTGCGATCACATGCGAGTGTTGCACGAGGGATTGCGAGTGGAACGGTCGCATACATGCGAATGAAACGGTAGTGCAATGTTGGAAGCCGTTGCGATCGGTCTTGCAACAGTCTTATGGCCCATATTAGTATCGCAACCAGTCGCAAGACAGGTCTCTGTACATGTAGGTCGCTTGCACATGTGCAAGTGTTGCACGACCTCCAGTCAAGTAAATGCGACTACTTGTGCCACCTCTCGCACCAAGTCGTACAACGTTGAACAACACTCGCGCGATGATCGCCCGACCGATGGTACGACCCCGGGTACGGCCTGATGCGAGTGAATCGATCGTATTTGATCGCGTTCGGATTTTGAACATGTTCAAAGTTCAGATGTGACCAGTCACGACCACCTCGAGTTCGTGCGACCGTCTACAACGACTGCGAGTGCTCGCAAGACACCAAGAGATCGATCGTGCAACAACAAGAAAAAACTGTTGCAGGCGGTCGTAAACTGGTCGGAAGTCAATTGTGAAAGGGGCTGAACGGTCGCATACATGCGAATGCAACGGTAGTGGAATGTAGTAAGCCGTAATTTCGATCGGTCTTGCAACAGTCTCATATTATCGCACCCAGTCGCAAGACTGGTCTCTGTAGGTCTCCAGCACATGTGTAAGTGTTGTACGACCTTCAGTCGACTAAATGTGACTATACTTAGTTGTGCCACCTCTCGCACCAAGTCGTACAACGTTGAACAACACTCACACGATGATCGCCCGACCGATGGTACGACCTGTTGCGAGTGAATCAATCGTATTTGATCGCGTTTGGGTTTTGAACATGTTCAAAGTTCAGATGCGACCAGTCACGATCACCTCCGACCACCTCGAGTTTGTGCGATCGTCTACAACGACTCCGAGTGCTCGCAAGACACCAAGGGATCGATCGTGCAACAACAAGAAAAAACTGTTGCAGGTGGTCGTAAACAGGTCGTACGTCAATTGTGAAAGGGGCTTTACAAAGAGTTACGATTGATCCGATCAATCGCAACAATGGAGAGCCAGCAACGTCAACATCTAAAATACTTGTTTGTTCAAAATATTTTGGAAAAATGATGTTTATTTATACATTCACTGTTTTCTTGACAATTCAGATTGTTCTTTTTTGTTTTGAGCATTTCCTGAAGAAAAAATTATGACAATGATGGATTTCCATATACTTGAGGTTGATCGGATCAGTCGTAACTCTTTGTAAGACGGGGCCCAGTTGTACTATATAAATGATAAACCGTGACATCGTGGGCTGCTATACAGCGCGACAGCACCCACCCCCCCCCCCCCCGCAGTTTATATATTTTTTTTTTAAGTAGAAGAGAGAGAGAGAGTATAACCTTTGTTACTTGATTGAAAATAAATGATAAATCTTTAGTTCATCTTGGTTCTCCCCTCGCTACCCCCCCCCCCCCCCTGAAACTATCATGGCAACACCCATCTTGCTGTCTTGAGACACACCGGGAAACTAGTCAGCTTGACGAATGGAGTTTAGAGCATGCTGCATCAATGAACAAAATAGATAAATCGTGTTTCACGTTTCCTATTTTATCAAACCTGTTTGAATAACTGATGATTCATTCAATTTATATATGGTATTCATATACTAGGCCTACACAAAAAATATATGTAAAATTCTGATATCCAGAATAATCTGTATCAGAC
This sequence comes from Lytechinus pictus, assembly GCF_037042905.1. Classification (NCBI taxonomy): domain Eukaryota; kingdom Metazoa; phylum Echinodermata; class Echinoidea; order Temnopleuroida; family Toxopneustidae; genus Lytechinus; species Lytechinus pictus. The sequence goes on along the minus strand of NW_026974140.1, from coordinate 4,695,005 downwards.
GCTTGCACTAACATCATTTGTTCAAAATATACCACACGGTTGTGCAATTGTGGCAAACAATGTGCACCCTTACTCTATATCAAGATTAGGCTTACTCAACATAGTTTGAAAAGTGGTTCATCGATTGCACTCATCGTTTTATGACAATAATTATAAGTTGAACTTCACCCTATACTCCAATTCCCTGGCAAACTACAAATATTTACCCAAGTCAGGCAAGGAAACAGGAAGGGAACAAGCAGCCCCCCTCCCCCTCCCCAACTCTCAACTTTATATTTATCCATTTATTTATTGCTTGCTTGCTTGCTTTCAAATAATTTGCACAGGAAACTACTATCTGTGAGTGGTGATAAGCTTCTTTTTTGAGGGAGGGGGGGGGCTGTTTATTGAAAAAATGACCCTCATCTTGATCTGGTCCTGAATCCGGCACTGTACACAGTATAATTATCGTGAATATAGACCGCTACTTTGTATTCCAAAAACTTGCTTATCTTGTGATGGGTTCTTGAAAGGTTACAAAGATAGTGAACATGGTGAAGACCTAGGCTTGTAAAGGCCGACAAAAGAAGTAAGCCGGTTCTGCCTTCAGGGGCGGATCCAGGAGGGGGCCGAGCCGGCCCCGGCCCCCCCTATTTTTTGACAACCTGCAGAAAAAGTGTACTATAGGAAAAACACTAAAGAAAAGTAGGAAAGAGGTATCATACCCAGGATGTGTAATTTACAACCTCGTAACGGCCGGCCCGACCCCGAAAGGAAACAGGAAAGGGTGAGGGGAAGAATTGGAAAAAGAACTTTATATAAAAAATTCGCTCGCGCTTCGCGCTCGCATTGCCTGTGCCAATGACTCCCATTCAAGAGGATTAAATGACACTTATATATCCAGATCTGAAATCAATTTGCACACAATATTTTAGCTCGCACATCAAGCTTTAATTCAGTTTTGTTTGATTTGTGAGTTACCTATCCTCTTTGGAAATTCTTACCAAAATTTGTCAAAATGCTCCTTTATCATGTCAGTATATATTAAAAAATTGAGCTTGTGCTTCGCGCTCGCATTTAATTGTTTGAGACACACAGCTTTTTCTGTATTTAAATAAAAACGCGCTTAGACTGTCCAGTTTTCAGGTCGGAATATCAAAAATTTTGAGCTCGCGCTTCGCACTCTCATTATTTAATTGGTGATTCTTGTATCCTCTTCATTAATCACTAAAACAGTCCTAATTGAGTCCCTTTTCACGTTACTATGATAAAATTTCAGCTCGCGCTTCGCGCTCGCATTGTTTAGTTGGATACTTATCTTTTTCATGATTATAAAATCTCCTCAGAATCTTCAGGTCTAAGGACATAAGATATCAAAGAATTTGAGCTCGCGCTTCGCGCTCGCATTATATATTAAGACCACATGAGATACCTTATCTTGTTTATAACAATAAAAATAACATATACTTAAAACTTCAGTCTCTAGTTAGGACTACCCCCTGAACCCCCCCCCCCCCCCAAAAAAAAAAAATCAGATTATAGCGGCCAATCGAGAAAAATGTTGATGAAAATATTTTTCGGCCCCCCCTATTGGTGAAAGCTGGATCCGCCCCTGGCCTTTGTTATCATTAGGTCTGCTTACTGGTACAAAATGACAGATAACGTTCTTCAGTCATTACGATTTCGGAAAAAACAATTACCTGAGCCGAAAATGATGTGTTTTGAGTAACTGGCTTTAATACAATGAAGAAGGGCCTGTCCTTTTAGATTGAAGTTGATCATACTTGATATGATACCCTTCTTTTGCAAACCCAACCAAGTCCACACGATAGTAGGTCCATTGTGTAATAGAACACACACAGCGTCTCCTTTCATCAAGCTGGGATCCGAACCTAGGACCCACCGAGCTGTGCGGTTCACATTAGCAGCCACCTCTCCATAGGTGTACGTCTCATTTTCAAATAAAATACAGGGATGGTTGGGTTGTTTCCTGGCATGTTCTTCGAAGAAATCAAGAATAAAAAGGTTGGCTTTGTTATACTTTTCCAGTAATTTCCCGCCTTTGGCCAAACTTAGGAAATACCGGACATCCGTCGTGAGGTTGGGATATTTCCGGCGAAAAAGGGCATACCCTGAAAGGGAAGCTACCGCAACCAGGGCAGCTCTCTGACCGATGCTGAAAGAGGTCGACATTATTGGCGGCAAACGCTACCACTATATATTCAATTCACTGTTGAAAAAGAGAAACTGGTATACGATTCTGCAATCACTTTGGACGATTATCATGTATCACTCATGGATGTATTTTACAATACGACACTGAATGATCATTGGCAATGATGATCCAGTTCCAACGCATTCCCGGAAGGCAGGAATACCAAAACAACGATTTTATACGCAGCCTCAATCATGTTCAATGAAGAGTGGATCAAAGTTTTATAAATTAAAATAAGCTGTGACCTGTTGGAATCTATTGGCAAGTTCAAAGTCGGCGGGCGGAACCGGGGGCGGGGACGGGCTTTGCAGACAAAATGTAGGAAAGGGGAAAGGAAAGAAAAGGAAAGGACAGGATAAAGAAGATAAATTATTTATTTATTATTTATTCAAATATATTCATTCAGGATGACAAGATCAGTTAAAAAACTGTTTTACATCATGGTCCTGACATTAAAACATAAATACATGTAAATCAATAATAAATTTAAGATGAGATAAAAATCAAAGCAATATCTAAAAAATTGTGCTTAAAGTGATACAAAGCAATACAAGAAAATTTACAGTATGTTATACAAAGAAAAAAGTAAATGTAATTAACTTTAAGTATTTAACAACGAATTAAAGTACACAATTCAGAGACAAAGTGTATGAATTAATGGTTACAGAACTATATAAAAATCGATAAAAATCAGGATAATAAAAAATATTCAGAAGTTGAACACTGATAAGAGATAGAAATTAAAAAAGTGGTACAATTTACATAAAAGTATGAGAATACATAAAAAATTGTGTTTCATGTATTTATGAAGCAAACTGAATTATAAATAAAAAAATGATACATAATAAATTGTAACGAATTACGACAAAAATATAGGTACTATAAAAAAAAAAAAAAACGATGTTTGGATCGAAGTGTATTTGAACAAAATGGTATATGTAAAATTAACATGAGACTGCATATCGGGGTTTGGGTTACAATTTCTTTCATTAAACAAATTATGAAAGAATGAAACAGAAAAAGGAATAAAAGAAGGAGGAAAAAGGAAGAAAGAACGTGACATGGCAAGCGATGTTTCGAGTTAGCTTATGAAGTATCGACGTAGATAAGTAGTCTACGTGTAGATACCGCCTGTCTGGATACAAAATTATGGGGCAGCTATACACGTACTTCGAGTTCTCAAAGATATTACTCGATCTTCATCCGATATCATTGTCGGTAAATCTTTCATAGAACGCACACAAGTCCTATACTTTCAATCCCAATGTACCCTTTGAAGCACTGACGTACAGATTTTTTGGGGGGGAGGGAGCTTTTTTGGACTATGGACCCCAAAATTGTTCACGACCAAGAAAAAAAGGGAGAGGAAAAGGGTTGAAATGTGACATTATGTTCTGGATAACAAAATGTTAACACTCTATCCCAAAACGAGATATTATTTTGCATTAAAATGTTCAATTTTTTTGCTAGCTCGCTTCGCTCACTCGCATTAAAAAATGAAAGGGTGGAAAGGGAATCCTGTGGCAGGGGGCCGTGGAACGATTTTGAAAGTGGTGGTGGCGTTGGTGTGTGTATGGGTGTGTGTGTAGGGGGATGACTAAGCAGAAAACACAGTCAGGGTAGCATTATTTTCATCAACATGAAAAGCTCCCACAGATAGCAATTTTTAAATTTTGTAAACGTTGAACAAAAAAGAGAGAGACTTAACCCCCCCCCCCCCCACACACACACACACTTATACGACCCCTGTTTCGATATTTTCGACTATCGAAAATTGCCCCTATCAAGATGACCCAAATTGATTAGTGTGCTTGTAATAAGCATATAAATCGATGTTTATTTCAAACACACCTACATTAGACTATTGAATTTTAAATTACTTAGTGTTTTAACCTCGATGGTTGGACTTTGCCCTACGATCGAAAACGTCATTGCCATTAATGTTCACAGCAAAAGAAGCTCGGCATACAAGAATACCTCAATTGAATCACTTCTTTTTTGGGTACTATAATGTTTACTGCTGGGAATAATCAATATAATGTTCACTGCTTGAAACAGTCAATGGTTTTATGCCAACACTATGGTACCAACACAAGCATTATAGATATATGAACCACAAAAGATATCGAAAATATGCGAATATACATGAATTGAGAAAAGAAGGACGAAAACAATATATTGAGAGAAAAGGGTTATAATAAAGAAGGAATTGTGACACTAGAAGTTGATACAGTATGTAGGGGGAAAAGGAATTTAAGAAACATAATTGGTGAAAAATTTCCGAGGAAGCCGTTTGAAGATAGTTGAGAATTTGACGAGAAAGCAATTAAGAAATAGTTGGCATATTCATGTAAAAATATTGAGAGGAAGAAATAGAGAAATATTTAGATTTATTTAGGAAAGTCGAAGACAACCGAATATATTGAGAGAAAGAATCGGCAAAACGTTTTACTGTCGATATTTTTTTTAAATAAACATGATAAAGGGAGCGAAAAAGAGGTGACGAGAATGTATCTGAAAAAATTGTGTAAAGAAAGGGTTTTAGTAGGAGGCTGTATTTGGAGATATGGAGACAATATTTTATGGAAGAATGTGAATGGACGGAAAACAAGTCAACGAAGTCAGATGAAAATGAAGACATTGGCATGATTGAGAGAACGTATGTGAATATAAAAGGGGGTGTACAAAGAAGGAGTAGAAGACCAAGACATCGAGAGGAAGAATTCTAGTCGATAAAGTAAATGAAAGAAGAGAAAAATGTTGTTGTCAAATTTATTAGTTGCTTATTTCCTTGTGTATTCCCATTTTGGCTACCAACTGACGAGTCTTTATCACATGAGGGCGCTATTGCAAATGGTCCTTTGTTTTCATTCATTTTTTTCAATTACGTACAATTCCTTCTTCCTAGTAATTCCTTTTTTTTTCCTTTATATTTATTTTCATTATTATTGTAATTGTCTATATCAGTTTTTTCTTCTTCTTGCTATCGCTGTCCTGTATGCTAATCATTAATTGATAATATCTCACTCATTCTTTCACCACTTTTTAAATCCTGGTTTCATTTTCCTCCCACTTTGATTTGTCTATATATTAGCGATTTTCATTTCTGATATCATCTCCCCTCCGTCTCCCCTCTCAGTCCCCCCACCCACTCTCCCCCTCTATTTCTCTCTTTTTCCCCGGCCCTCTCTATTCTTCATCTATATCTGATTACCTCTCTTTCTCTATCACCAGTGAAACAGTGAAAATATCTCAATGATAGCTTTCTTTCAACCCAGATATGAATCGTGGACCGAAATACGTTCCATTTACGTTTAACCAATCATACAACAAGTTTAAAGCGTTCATGATATTTTTATACTTTTCGATTATTTTCACATGTTATACGTTATAATCGCATAGGATTTATACAACTGTATAATGTGTACATATGTCATGTCAGTCTATTGACTTGGAAGCAAAAGAAATCGGCGCTTTGATGAGCAACTAAGTAAATATTACCAATCGTATTGGTATTGATTCTTTTCTAGAATAAGACTTCAAGATGTTTTACATAAATATAAAAAGATACTTCAAGATGTTCAATGAGGTTGTTTGAAAAATTGAAATTCTCGTACTTTGTTGGGGGTTGTAGTTTTCTAAATCACTTTGAAATATTGTGTTGGTGACCATGGTGACCTATGGAAACGTATTAGTTGGATTATGAGGTATCACTATCAGCCAAGGGCACGTCACAATTTCGGAATTACCAGAAATTCAACACAAGCTCAATGGTTCAGCATTGAGTATAGCTTTTTCATTTATTTGAATATAAGATGAAAGAGCACGGTTGGTTGAATTCCTTGCTCATCTGCATGAGTGCTGGAGATCGAACCCGGCCGGTCTCTCATGTGTCTATTCAGGCGCATTCGGCCTCGGCACGTCCTCAATTGGAGATGCCGTGAGATTTCGCTTTTACTTCGCGGAAACTCTCTACAACGCATTGATTCCTTTAAAAATGCAATTAAAATCACAAAGAGGGTTTTGTCGAAGGTTGGTGGACTGGGACGGCAGATCATCCGAACATTTGCCGCGGAAGAACAATTGCAGATATATCGTTGTCCAGAGTCTCGAGATTCCGATGCTGTCCCGGTCCATCAACTTTCGACAAAAGCCTCTCAGCTCTCCATTGTGATTTGACTTGAATTTTCAAAGGAATTGGTGCGTTGTAGAGAGTTTCCTCATCGGAAATGCGACCGGATTGACAACTCCTTCCCATACCGGTTGCGAATCTTCTAGCTTGCAACATCATGACACAGCCGCGTTTCGATCTTGATAGACTTTCAGGCACGGATCCAGGAGTGGGCCGAGCCGGCCCCGCCCCCCCCCCCCTATTTTTTGGCAACCTGCAGAGAAGTTTACTCTTTACAGGCGCAGATCCAGGAGTGGGCCGAGCCGGCCCCGCCCCCTATTTTTGGCAATCTGCAGAAAAAAGTGTACTCTTTAACTTGATAGAAACAATGAAAACAAAAGAAAGAAAGAGGTCTTTTACCCATGATGTGTAATTTACAGCCTCGTAACGGCCGGCCCGACCCCGAAAGGAAACGAGAAAAAGGTGAGGGGAAGAATTGGAAAACAGACTTTATATAATTTGTTTCGCTCGCGCTTCGCGCTCGCATTACCTGCGTAATGAATCTCACTCAAGAAAATTAAATGGCACTTAATATATCCAGTTCTGACATAAATTTGCACACAATATTTCAGCTCGCACATCAAGCTTTCATTATTTTGTTTGATTTACACAAATTGTTAATATAGACCTAGACTCTATATCAAAAATTTCAGCTCGCGCTGCGCGCTCGCAGTGTTTGATTTGTGAGATACCTATCCTCTTTAGGAATTCTTACCAAAATTTCTCAAAAAGTCCCTTTATCATGTCAGTATATCAAAAATTTAAGATCGCGCTTCGCGCCCGCGTTTAATTGTTTGAGACACACAGCTTGTTTTTTATTTAAATAAAAACGCGCTTAGACTGTCCAGTTTTCAGGTCGGAATATATAAAAAAAAAATCGGGCTTGCGCTTCGCACTCTCATTATTTAATTGGTGATACTTGTATCCTCTTCATTAATCACTAAAAACAGTACCATTTTAGGCCCTTTTCACGTTACTATATTAAAATTTCGGCTCACGCTTCGCACTCGCATTGTTCTGTTGGATACATATCTTATTCACGATTATAGAAACTGCTCAGAATCTTCAGGTCTTTCAGGTCTAAATACATAAAATATTTAAAAAAATGAGCTCGCGCTTCGCACTCGGACCAGTTATTCAGTTAGATGACTGTCCTGTTCATGATTTTAAAAAATGCTTAGAATGTCCAGTTTTCAGTTCGGATTGTCAACAATTTTCAGCTCGCGCTTCGCGCTCGCATTATTTGTTTGGCGATATGTTTATCCTCTTCATTAGTCACTAAAACAGTCCTATAAGTTCCTTTTCACGCTAAGCCTACTATACTAAAAATTTTGGCTCACGCTTCGCGCTCGCATTGTTTAGTTAGATACTTATCTTTGTTCATGATTATAAAAACTGCTCAGAATCTTCAGGTCTAAGGACACGAAATATCAAAGAATTTGAGCTCACGCTTTGCGCTCGCATTATATATCAAGACCACATGAAATACCTTATATCTTGTTCATAACAGTAAAAACTAACAAATACTTAAAACATCAGTCTTTAGTTAGGACTACCCCATGAAAAACCACCCCCCCCCCCTTAAAAAAAAACAGATTATAGCGGCCAATAGAGAAAAATGTTGATGAAAATATTTTTCGGCCCCCCCCCCCCACCCCTATTGGTGAAAGCTGGATCCGCCCCTGACTTTAACATTATCCTTGAATATGATCAATGTTTCAAATGGTCTTTGAATCTTGTGTGTATAAGCACATGTATTTCGATAATTTACCAATTTGGAAACACCTGCATAATTCTTACTTGTTTTGATTGATCGCCTTCGAATAAAATCATGGGCTGTTCTATAGTGACTATCACTTTAAATTTAGACCATAACATATTTTCATTAGAACAAGAAAACGGAGACAAATATTTTTAGGAAGGCCCATTATATAATGGGTCGAGCGTACTTTTTAAAATTGTGCTTAAGAATACATTTAATGGGGAACCAGGAATTTCTTGATCATTTATATATAAACCAACCGTCTAGGATTAGATGCCTTTAGATCCAACAAAATGTTTCATGAAAGAAATTATATTTGGAAGAGAAGATCTGCTTATAAAGAAGACAGAGATATTTAGACAGCTTCTATATATATTTACGATAAGAAAAAAAAACTACAAAAAGGAGAACCAGGATTTTCGTGCATCTACATTCAACAGTTTCATTTAGGCAAGATATCAGTCGAAGAAATGTAAAATTAATATAACTCCTTGTTAGCAAGATATTGATTCGTCATTGGATGTCTTCGAACTTGTCGAGAACAGATGAACACATTTTCATGATAATGGTTTAGTTTTAAAACCCGATGGAGATTAACACTTGCTTTATTATTGATACAAACACCGTGCTAATCTGTTACCATGGTTACCATTAACATGTCAAAATTATATATTCACATCTTCATTGGTGAATATGATTCATGTTTTTAAAGGATTGTAGTGCTCGTCACCACCGATAAGTATTATATTCAAGATACTAGTCTCCATGTTCAAGATTGAATTCAATATTGATATAATAAACATGATGAATTATAACTTTGAATGACCTGCTGTTAACACCTTAATGTGATCATGATTAATTGGTTCATATGTCATCTTTAGCGGGTCAATGATGTAAACTTCTCCGTATCCATCGGGAGCGAACCCCCTCTTCATCAATTCAGTCTTCTTGTGTTTGAATGTACCAGTTAGGTCCATCTCATCGAGCAGTCGGAGAAACTTCGGCCGCGCGTAGTCTGGGAGAGATGAGCTGATGTGCTGATAGAGAGCTGAGAAATCTAAGGTGGCTCCTTTATGTAGAACAATGGATGCCATCCCTGCCCGTCCATCGTGACCTTCAAAGTGAGAATTTTTAATAAAATTATATTCGATTAAAATTAATTGTGCTTACATCGCCAGAGTGATCAGCATCGTCTTTTATTTACTGATCTCTATTGATTATTTTATTGAAGGATCTGACTGACATGATGGTCAGTGAATAAGTGCACTCAGTAATTAATACAGTGACTCGAGGCATTACTTTGTTCCCGACATCTCGGAGACTATTATTTTCAGCGACATGTTTTCGAGACGTCACAACGACTATTTGCAGACTTGGCAGCAACGCGCCGCGCGCGCCTTTCGGGGAAAGTGCTTGTCAACTTTTCTATTGACGTCGCAGAGACGTTTCTGAGAGGTCGCAGCGATTTACACGCAAACTAGCACATACAAAACTTGCTGTTCCTGAGCGAGAGGGCCTTCAGTACACAAGGCATAAGTAGGCTGCAATTCAGACCCTTTGCTCGAGTGAAGCATAGAGCTATTATAGCTCTATGAGTGAAGGGTTTGCCCAGCAGACTAGCCCAGAGTCGGGGTATCAGACGAAATGGGTATAACTGGAAATAGTGACATAGTAAATGGACAGACTGGCAAATACATGTATACCAAAATATATAGTTATACGACGAACTCTGGGGCTAAAACAGAAATGAGACCATTCAGAATCGGACAGTGTGGTATACAATATGACTGTATAGAAGAGCACGGTTTTACCTGGTACATAAACACCATACACATTGGCTTCGACTATTGCTGAAAACAAACCAAGAGCATGAGAAACTTCCAGGGTAGACACATTCTCTCCCTTCCATCTGCAGTATGAAAATAAGTTTAACGTTCCGTGATGAGTCAGCATATAAGCAGGGGCGGATCCAGGATTTCCCAAAAGGAGTGGGGCACATTTTTCCGAGGAAAAATTTGACAAGCAAAAAAAAAAAGGTTTCAAACCAAAAATTAATGATATTTCGTCCCCGAAAAATTTTGACAATAAAAAAAAGTCTTCGCTTTCAAAGGGGGGGGGGGGCACACTTTTGTTTTAATGCCATTAAAAAAATGGTTCTCAAGGGGGGGGGCACGGGCCGGCTGTGCCCCCCCCCCCCTGGATCCGCCAGTGAGCATAAGAATGATGTAAATACGCCTGATCAACATTAATCATAACATCAAATGTGATAATGGGCTGGTTGATGGCAATAATATCAATGATCATGCTCTGTGATTTTAATGTTCAATGAATGAAAATGCATTAAGAATAAACACACCATTTATTATGCGCCATCTATCTCGTAAACTATTACAAGGTGCATTCACATATATACATTATGATGATTGGGATTGAACTGTTGGGGGTGGTGGCAACAGTGTTGCTGTAGTGGTGGTGACGGCAGTGGTGGTAGAGATGATGGTTGTGATGGTGGCGGTAATGGTGATTGCGTTGGTGGTAGTGGTAGTTGTGTATACTTAGACACTGGTGGTGGTGGTGGTGGTGCATGGTGAGGGTTGTTTCGGTGGTGGTGGTGATTGGGTTGGGTTGGTTGTAATGGTGTTGTGAATAGTCGTGGGGATTCTGATGGTAATAATGGTAGTGGTGATAAAGCATGGAGGTGACGACAGTGATGATGGTGACGACGACAATGACGATGGATGGCGATGATGATGATGACGACAACGCGATTACACCATTCTTACCTGAATGTATCTCCAAGACGATCAATAAAGTAAATGTAATCATCGACATCTATCTTGACGAGATCTCCAGTATTGAAATATGAATCTCCTTTCGTCTTCACGTCACTCACAATCTTCTTCCGGGTCATGTCTTCCGGTCCACGATATCCAGCGAATGCTGCTTGCTCTGTGATCTGAAAGAGCATCAAGCCTATCGAGCCTGTGGTGGATAATGAAGTATGCATGTCATCATTTTAAAATTAAATAAAATAAAAAAAATAAAAGAAATAAAATATAACATCGCGAAATTAATCTGAAGAAATTAATAGAGGAACGGTAAATCCAGAATTATACAGTTTTTAAGCAAATGTATCTTTGGTAACGGCATAGTTCGTCACAATCAAATTAAAACGCTCCATGTGTATTTTGTGGCATATATGCAAACTTTCTCTAGTCCTATCTCATTCAAACATTATTTAAAAACAATATCGGTCATAAAGTAGTGCCTGGTTACTGCCAAGATAATATTCTTATTTCAATATTGAGCGGGTGTGACCGGAGGTGGTATATATAGTCTTACCACGAGGCAGCTGAATGCATAGACCGTCTCGACCACGTTTTGGTTCTCCAGTCTCGGTGTCACAATCAACGATTTCTACGTTGCCCACATTCCTCTGTCACGTGACCAAAAGAAGAAAAAAAATCGTTTATTTTTTGTTAAACTTGTTTATATGGACACTACCTCTGTCACGTGACCAAAATGAAAAAAAAATCTAATAAAATGTCTAATAATTCGGTTTTTTTTTGTTAAACTTGCTTTCATGCATACATTTCTTGGCTTGTTTACAATATATTCTATGTTCCGACGTATTAAGGGTTGCTCATGACAAGCTGACGACAGTCACTTTGATCAATTTCTGACCTAAGGAATTAAAAAACTTACACTGTTTAAGGGACCATTCCACAGAGAGCAAGACCGTTGAAAGACCTTTCAAAGACCATGAATTTTGGTCGATCTTACAGAGGTCTCTCAATGAACCTACAATGGTCTTTGAGGTCTTACACGAGTCCTGACCAATCTTTCAGCGGTCTTCGTGGTCTTCATGGGCTCCAAAACTTTTTGAAACGGTTCAAAACAGTCTTACAACGGTCTTGCAAGAAAATGGTCTTTCAGCGGTCTTTCAGCAGTCTTTCAGCGGTCTTTCAGCAGTCTTTCGATGAACTTTCAAAGGTCTTCATAGTCTTTCAATGATCTTTTGGCAGTCTCTCAAGATTTTCGCAGAGATCACTGTAAGACTCTTGAGAGATCATTGAAAGATCATTGAAAGACCATTGAAAGACCAGGCAAAGTCCATGGAAAGAATTCTGAAAGATCACTTGTTGCATAAAAGATCTCTGAAAGACCATTGAAAGATCTCTGTAAGACTACTCTAAGACCAGTAAGACAAGAAATATCCATCAGTCTTTCAGAGTTCTTTGAGGGGTCTTTCTGAGCCATTCCACAGAAATGACAAATTTCAGTGATCTTGAAGACCGCTGTAAGACCTCATCAATTTTAAGTCTTTCAGTGGTCTTTCAACGGTCTCCGTTCTGTGGAATGGGGGCCTTAGATAGAACATACGGCAACAATATAAAGGTCTGTAGAATATCAATTTTTTCTTTAAAAATTGATAAAAAATGACATGACTTAGAGGAACACGAGAAGAAGATATGAAGTAATCAGTATTTTTTAGCAAAACTTTGGAGGAGAAAGATCAAAGAAATAATCAGGAAAAGAGGTTGCTTTTAGGTTGTGTTACCATATCCGTTTATTTTCATTCAAAGATATTTTTAAAAGTCTCTTCGGGTGCTCTTAACCCCTCCCGGCCCTTCTCTTTCTCCCCATGCTCCCTTTAGGCCTACACTTGTGGCGCCGCATCCTATTTTCAATTGAATATATGAATATCAAAAAGGCACAAGTCCGTAGGAGGTCATTTCGAGAAAATCGAAATAAAAAACTTGATATTTTTTTAAACTTGGGCAATTAAAGTATATTTGGCCAAAAGACATCAGAGAACACTATAAAACAAATTTAAGTGTACATTCTATTATGACGTAGACCTAGTTCAACAAATGCTAAGTACATACCGTATCATGATAGTTATACCTTTAAAAGCCAGGAGTATCTTCCCATACTCCCAACGTGGTCATCTGTATTGAGGAAAGCGAAGTTGGCTTCGGTGGCGCCGTAGAACTCGAAAATCTGTTGGATGTTGAACCTTGCTTTGAACTCCCTCCAGATATCGGGTCTTAGACCGTTACCTATCGCCCTCACCGGTCGAGGGTAGACACCATCGTTCTCTTTCTTCACGTACAAACAAAGAACAAAATCACACAAATTACCAAAACAATAATATGCATTAAAAATACATGATTAAATATAAACTGGATAAAGTGATGTGAATCAGCATTCTTGGTTTTATAATGATAAAGTACTGTATAAGAGTATTTGTGATCATGATAAATTTTCATTATAATTATATAGCAGGTTTATTGCTTGGTTAACGTTGTAAACGGACGTCGCCTATAACTACATATATAATCCGGCGATAAATACCTCGTAAATAGCATAATCATTGTTTCTGTATCGATTTTATCTTACATTTAATTCATCGAACTAACTCTTCTCGCCTCCCAAAGCCCAAGCGTTGATTACGGAAGGGGGTAACTGAGAGCCCCTCACGACATTTTTTCTTTGGGTGAATTATTTTCAAGTGCATGCCCCCCCCTTCTGATAAATCCTGGATCTGCCCCCGTCAAAGCCTGCCTGCCTCCCACTCACCGGGCCCCATTCCTCTCTTAATTTTATCATTGTCTTACCTGAGGTTGGGCAAGGAGATATCTGCATATCTCCCCGATGTATTGGAAGATGGTTACTCGAAACCTCCTGACGTCATCCCAAAAGTGTGATGCCGAAAACTTCCGTGCTATTGCAAGGGTGGCACCTGGTAAATTAAGACAATGACAGTGTGATCAGGTGATAGAGATTAATGTTTTGTGTATACTAACATTCCTGATCGAAAAGACGTGGAAGCCAGCCAATGGATGTCGCTCTGTAATTGCGCATGTGCAGGATATACCAAGGTGATTTTTCATAACATGCAATGTCTGAATCTGCTAGGGATGGGGCGGCTTATTTAAGTCGATTGTTAGAGTATGGCTCAGGCTACCCACAAGAAGCGATGCTTACATTTTTTCATTAATGACTATCTAGAGAGTCAACCTCTAAAATCATTTTAAATCGGTCAATATAAGTAATTTTATTTCACATATTTTTCAAAAGTAACATTTCCAGGAAATTATACATGGTGTTAAAACACCATTGTACACGAGAAAAGAGATGAGGACACAATAGCATATATTTGCCCATCCTTACTCAGCCCCCCCCCCCCCCCCACCCCGGGGGCGCTTATCTTGTCCGTGGCTCAAGGTTTGTTATTTATCAACATGACTACTAACAAAATGTGATATCAATAACATTATGAATAACATCATAAAAGTCCATATGGCGTATTTTGGCGGGCACCACTTCGCCTATATTTTTTTTACCGTGGTAAAGACTCCCTGACACTGCCATGAGTAGAGCTGCTGAATGGTAGATTGGTAAGGCTATATAATGAACATCATCCGGTGTTAGACCGGTGTTGACATGATAGAAGAGGGCAGCAGCTAGGGGCTTGTTATGACCGATGACGGCAGGCTTAGGCATTCCTGAATTTAAGGGGAATAAAAGAATAGGAATATTCCATAGTTAATATAAACACAATTATATCGCGTTTCAAGTTCACTAATCATGCGCAGTTGATGGAGGACCCATCGTTAATAATTTCTTATTGATAGTGTTTTGCCATATTTTACTCTCTAAATACCCTTAACTGCGCGTCATTTTTGTTTGTATTCAAAGTCAGATATCTTAATGAGTTTCTTCTGCAACAGGCCTGTCATGTTGTATTGCTGCGTTGAACATAATTCAGAAGATATGAAATATTTTTTTACACAAAGAGATGGCGACTTTGTAAGTCGAAAGGGCAATGTAAGGTATCTCACTACATAAACTTCTAAAAACATATATTTCTCCATGGTAACCTGGTAAGATACACCCCGGATAAGATCATCTTGCCAATATGATAATTACATTTTAGAAGTGTGCAGTATTAGCAATGAAGATACCAGTTCTAGAAAACGATCTTCGTCTAAAGTGCGGTTATTGTTTCCAAAAAGTGTTTGATAAGTAGAGTAATATAATGGTGCAATATTATGACAACCCATACATAAACACCCCCTTGCCCCCCCCCCCCCCATATTTCATTGACTAAAATAAAGAGACCATAAAAATTCAAAATAACTTAAAAAGACATTCACCTGTTGTTCCAGATGTAAATATATAAGAAACGACATCTGAGAGACCAGTGATTGGTACAGTGGGGAGGTGTTCTCCAGACATGGTTGATATCTCCATGGTAACCACATCATCGGGTGGTAGGAGACCAGGTATGCGAGTATCATTGATCATCCACAAACCCATATTCAGATCTCGTAGGGCATCTTTGATGTCGATGATCGCATCTAGAAACTCTATGGATCAAAATGGAAGCTGGATTTAATGTGGGAAATCACATAAGGATTTTTTGTGTGTGTTATTTTTCTGTTCTACGATTGCAGAAGACCTACGGCCGCCCAACATGACTCGAATTTACTGGTGATTAAACTATTTCTAAGAATAGATACTACCTGCAAAAATTATTTACTGAGATGGTATACACATTGAAAGGGTGGTCGCTTGGACCCGCTCTATAGTGTAGAATCGTTTTTCACGTTGAGCAATAGGCCTATTATTCTCTCTCATGTCAATTTATTGAAATTGAGACGTTTAGATTTGCTGAAGCTTTCAATTAAAAAAAACCATTGGAATGTGGATAAAACAATTACATCCGAGTGTTTTATAATCCAAAATATATCATACCTGAACCGAAGATGATGTATTTTGCGTAGCTTGATTTAATACAGTGTAGGAGAGCCTGTCCTTTTAGATTGTTGTTGATCATACTTGATATGATACCCTTCTTTTGCAACCCTAACCAAGTCCAAACGATAGTAGGTCCATTGTGTAATAGAACACACACCGCGTCTCCTTTCTTCAAGCTGGGATCCGAACCTAGGACCCACCGAGCTGTGCGGTTCACATTAGCAGCCACCTCTCCATAGGTGTACGTCTCATTCTCAAATAAAATACAGGGATGGTTGGGTTGTTTCCTGGCATGTTCTTCGAAGAAGTGGAGAATAGAGAGCTTCGAGTTCTGGCAGTGCTCCATCATTTTGAAGTAGACTTTTAACTTTCGGTAAAAATCTATGTCGGTCCATAGCTGAGGGTATTTCCACCGAAGCCACGCGTAACCTGGAGGTATGGAAACACCTGCAACTAGAGCGGCTTTCTGAATAGTATTCCACGACGGCATTTTAGATATCAAATTCCGTCTTTTGTGAAATGAAATAAAATTGAAATCGCATATCACTGCTGAAACGCAAAAGTGATCGTCATATAATAAAGCTACTGTTTTGAAGATACATATAATTCTCTCCAGTGTACGATTGTCAGACAACGATATATGAACATTCAACTCACCTAAAGTGGTAAACAAATATGGACTTCGATCAATCTGACCCGTTCAAAGGGCCTACGCTGAATCCCGGGGGGGGGGGGCACTCGACCAAAAAAGTGGGAGGGGTGTGCCGCGGACGAGACAAAAAACGGGGGCCTTGGAGCGGGCTTATTGTTAAAAGGAGGGTCCTCGGAACGGGCTTCGGAACTACAATTTTGTGAAAACGGGGGTCCTTGGAACGGATCGCCAGCGTGCGAGTACGTGCGTATGCACCCCTATGGAACGGGCATGCGTGCATGATGCAGCTAGCGCGGCCTCCGCCGGGTGCGCTAGCGCAGAGCGCAGAGACGATGGTCGGACAGCGCTCGGCGGCCGCTTTTCACCAAAATTGCAGCAGATCAATGCGACCGGAACGGCGTAACGAAAAATATGCGAAGCTTTAATTTGGAGCGGATTTCTTTTTTTTTTTTTCGATAAGAACAAAGTGCTATGCCTTGGAGCGGCTTTCTTTGTTTTTTGTCTCAATAAGACAAAAATGCTATGCCTTGGAACGGAAATTTGGGTGTAAAAATGGGGGTCCCCTCCGCGGCACATACCCACTATGCATTATATACTGAGTGCCCCCCCCCCCGGGCGCTGAATCGCGTTGTCACTCTGTTTTTTGTTTTTTTTTGCTTATTCACTGACTGCATGGTCCAGTGTGAATGATGTCTACAAGATAATTTAAAAATAAAAATCGTTCTTACATTCAGAAAGGCGATCGAGGGGTGGTCCCTATACCCCATCCCCACCACCATAAAAAAAAAAAACAATCCAAAGATGTTCTTTTTTAAAATATGTTTTCTTTTTATTCCGTCATATTAAATTTGCCACAGGTTCTAAAAATTTCTATGGAAAACGCTTTCTTGGTAACTTTTTTCGCTCTGCTCATGGACTTAGCTAGGTTCATGCACTGCTCCAAACGTTTTTTTTTTCATACCCTCTGATTGACGCAGTTAACTCGATTGTCCATTAAAATCCAACCCCCGTTCCCCTTCTTTTAGCAAGCTAATTGTTGGCACCCTATGTGGCGACTGCTTCTGGAATCATAAGTATTAAACGTGTTCATCTTCTTCATTCAAGATTTACAACCGTTCTCAGGACTTGTTTGTTGTATAAAAGTATTTTCATTGTGTCAATTTTATTTGAAAGGACAAGCAGTGCTCAATTCAATATCATTATGAATAAACGTCTGGTGAGTGTATAGCAGTGGTGTAGCTACGGGGGGGGCCTGGGGGGCACGTGCCCCCTGAGATTTGGTGTGCCCCCCAGGTGCCCCCCCCCCCCTGAAAAAAAATGGCAGAGCAACAACAAAAAAGGGAGAAAGAAGAAAAAAAAAAAAAGACAGAAGAAAAAAAAGAAGAGGAAAATAAGAGGAGGAAGACGATTGAATGAAATACTGTGAGGGAAAGACTTGCAAAAAAAATCTTTCATGTTACCATATAAAAATTTTGCTTGCGCTTCGCGCCAGAATTGCCTGTTCGATGAGATTCATATCTTGCTCAATAGGCTGATATGGAGCAAGTTTTGAAGTTTTTTTTATTTTTTTTATTTAAGTTTTTATTAAAATAAATCATAACAATCACAATATTTACAAATGATTAGTATGATAAAAAGCATAAAATCATAAAACATTACAATAAAAAAGGCAGATATAAGATTATAATTATCTTAAAGTTTTCAAGAGGGAAGCGCCGAGATAGAAACAAAAAAGACCGCCCTAAAGAAAAGTAGAACAGAAGCCAAAATAAAGAAATCGGACTAGAATGAGGACAAGCAGCTGAAGGATCCCCCGCCCCAATTCCCTCTCTCTCCCCCTCTCTCTCCCTCTCCCCCTCACTCTCCCTCTCACTTTCCCTTCACTCGTACACACGTAAATAGAACCTTATCCTCGTACAAATACAAATATCTTTGCCCCCCATCATGCATACGACACACACACACGCTAACCCTCAGCCACATCCCCGGGGGGGGCACTCGACCAAAAAAGTGGTAGGGGTGTGCCGCGGGCGAGACAAAAAACGGGGGCCTTGGAGCGGGCTTATTGTAAAAAGGAGGGTCCTCGGAACGGGCTTCGGAACTACAATTTTGTGAAAACGGGGGTCCTTGGAACGGATCGCCAGCGTGCGAGTACGTGCGTATGTACCCCTATGGAACGGGCATGCGCTATGCGTGCATGATGCAGCTATACGCGGCCTCCGCTGGGTGCGCTAGCGCAGAGACGATGGTCGGACAGCGCTCGGCGGCCGCTTTTCACCAAAATTGCAGCAGATCAATGCGACCGGAACGGCGTAACGAAAAATATGCGAAGCTTTGGAGCGGATTTCTTTTTTTTTTTTTTCTCGATAAGAACAAAGTGCTATGCCTTGGAGCGGCTTTCTTTGTTTTTTGTCTCGATAAGACAAAAATGCTATGCCTCGGAACGAAAATTTGAGTGTGAAAATGGGGGTCCCCTCCGCGGCACATACCCACTATGCATTATATACTGAGTGCCCCCCCCCCCCGGGGCCACATCGCTCCATCCAGGGACGTGACCCTCTCACGTCCCTGCTCCATCCTAGTCTGCTATACAGACTCTGAATGACTCGTGAGGTGGGATCTGCTGGTTTGCGAAGCAAACCAGCCTGAAAGGGCGAGCGAAGCGAGCCATTTCAGCCTCAGTAGACCTAGTCTGCTATGCAGACTCGTTGAATCAGCTGAGGTACACACACTGCAGATGTGGGTCTACATTTGTAGACTAGCTCCATCCAATCCAAGATCCTGCCAAATATGGACCATCAATTTCATAAATTTGGAAACACTTTGCAAGTTCGAGAAAAATGTCAGGGGGTCAAACACTCTCCAGAATACGTTTGCATAAATTAAGTCTCGGAGGTCGCCCTTGGCTGCTATGCTTCAAGCATATATTTGCTTATATAGTTTGCCTCTGCATTTTACTTATTATATATATTTTTCATATATTGTATTTATGTCTTTCTCCAGTCACTACATATAAGATTGTCACTTGGTTATGTACTTTATGCTATATTATGATTATGTCTCAAGCATTGTAAATTTGTTTTGTATCTATTCCAATAAATGCAGAAAATCCTTCCAAAAAAAGTACATACATGTATGTGTATAATAAACGGACGAATCAAGCAGTACATTCTTACATCGTACTATGCATTGAAAGATAACAGTTCAAAGATAAACAGGTTTTCTTCATATAAAAATAATGTACACACAAATAATCACTATATTATAATACAGTGGCAGTATGAATTTTAACTTAGAGATTATTAGGTAAGGGGAACAATATAGGTACCAGCAATCTGTAAAAAAATCAGAATCAGAATCGTGGGTCACAGGAATAAATACAGAGTTGGCATGGACAATTCTACAAGAAAATTCTGTAATTTAGAGGAAATAATGGAGCATGGTCACTATAGCTGTAAAGTATGCAAGTTTTGAAGTCAATATACAAAACATATTTTAGCTCGGACATCGAGCTTTCATTATTTTTTTTTCATTTACAAATTTAAGTGCTCTGTAAAATGTCAGTTTTATGGTCTACATATCAGCATTTAAAGCTCACGCTGCGTGGTCACATTGTTTGATTTGCCAAGTTCATATTGTCTACGTGTATTCCATAATGTTCCATTAAACAAATGTATTCAAAATGCCCAGATTCTAGGTCTAAATCTAAAACATGCGCGATAGCCTGCATGTTCTTTATTTAAAATGTACTTATACATTATCCAGTTTCACATCAGAATATCAATAATTGTCTGCTCACGCTTCACAATCGATCGCATTATTAATGTTACCCAATTAACTATATCCTATATTTATGATCAATTTACAAAATATGAATAGAGTGTCCCGCTTTTGGGTCTAAAATCTCAATTTTCTTCCTCTCGCGCTTCGCGCTCGCATCAATTGTTTAGTTACATACCTAATCCATTTATTAATACAAAAAGTGCTTAGAATGACCATTTTTAGGTCGGAATGTCAAAAACATTTGCTCGCGCTTCGCGCTCGCATTATTGAAATATAGGTTACAATAGGTTTACAATTCCGAAGGTTCTTTATTCCGAAGGTTCGTAATTCCGAAACACGTAAATTGCCTATACCTCGATGTTTGTTAATCCAAAAACGTAAAAGGGTTCCTTAATCCGAACATTTGTGGCGTTATTCCGAAGGTTCGTTATTCCGAAGGTTCGATAATCCGAAAACGAAATAAGGTTCGTTGTTCCGAAGGTTCGTTCATCCGAAAACGAAATAAGGTTCGTTGTTCCGAAGGTTCGTTAGTCCGAAAACAAAATTACGTTCGTTAATCATTTCGTTTTCGGACTAACGAACCTTCGGAATTACGAACCTCATTTCGTTTTCGGATTAACGAACCTTCGGAATTACGAACCTCACTTCGTTTTCGGACTAACGAACCTTCGGAATTACGAACCTCATTTCTTTTTCGGACTAACGAACCTTCGGAATTACGAACCTTCGGAAATACAAACCTTCGGAATAACGAACCTTCGGAATATCCGAACCTTCGGAATAACGAAGCTTTGGAATTACGAATGTATGCGGAAATATATACCGTCTTCGTGGGTAACTGTATAAGCAGTCCTTAACAGGTCCCTTTTCGATAATGCTAGAACAGTTAATAAAAATTTCTGCTCGCGCTTGGCGTTCGCAGTAACCATCTAGTTACATACGAATCTTGTTCAGGATCACACATAACATTGCCCAGAATATCAAATTTTCACGACAAAATACATGAAAGTATTTATAAGGCTTATGAGATTATTTCATGTTTATGTTGTTTTATAAGAATTAAAACTAAGAAGTGACTGATCAGGGAAAATATAGGCGAAGATAATTTCGGGCACCGTCCCCTATTGGCGAAAGTCGGATCCGCCCTCGTGACACATACACACACACACCGGAAAAAATGGTGCCCCCTGTTGCACCCACAAATGTAATAACACTTTACCCACAAATGTAATAACGCCCACAAATGTAATAACACTTTACCCACAAATGTAATAATTTTTGATCGCCCACAAATGTAATAATGACTTTACCCACAAATGTAATAAATTTGAAGGGATTTTTGGCGAATCCAATCTAAACTGAAATCCTATAGTAATGCGTTCATATAGCACAAAAGTGTAAAGTCTTTTTTCCAGACCCGATTAATTCAAAAATTATAATATGATTTAAAGTCTTTTTTCCAGACCTGGTTGTTTCAAAAATTATAATATAAGTCCAAAGTCTTTTTTTTCCAGACACGGTTATTTAAAAAAATATAAAATAAATCCAAACTAGGATACGATAATGATATTCCAGTGGAATGAAAATGAGAATCGAGCTTAGTCTTTTCTCCAGACCCAGTTAATTAAAACTGATGGAATTAATATCTTTGTTGTTGTTTGAACTTACACGATGCGTTTTGTGAATATATGCGCTAAGAGTAAATTGAGAATCAAGCGTAGTCTTTCTCCACACCCGGTTACTTAAAACTAAAAACTACATCCTTATAGTAATGCGTCCATATAGCACAAAAGTGCAAAGTCTTTTTTCCAGACCTGGTTAATTAAATATTTATGACATAAGTCTAAATTAAAGGGGAATCCAACCCAAATAAAAACTTGTTTTTATAAGGAAAAGAAAAATCAGACAAGTTGAAAGGTGAAAGTTTGAATAATATTGGACAAACAACAAGAAAGTTATGAATTTTTAAAAGTCATAAATATTGGTAATCACTATACCCATGGAGACTTCAAATTGGCCGCATATGGAAAGTCATAGTGATGTAAGGCAAGGACTACTCTTCCATGTACTCCAATACATATTATGGCTAAAATGTCATTTTCCCCAAAAGTTTCATTTCAAATTATATTTTTCTTTCATGAGGACATAAAACAATATACTACCTGGGTTATATTTAGATTACTGCCCCAGGGGAATGGGTACTTAAGAGAAAACCACAAATCCCTGATAGTAAAGTACATGGCCTATGGGAAAGTTGTCCTTGCCCCTTGTCATAATTTACTTACTCAGTTGCCAATTTGAAATCTACATAGTATTAGTGATCTCAATTTTAAAGCAGCTATAACTTTCTTATTGCTTGTACGATTTCTTTCAAACTTTCACCATTCTGTTGAATTTATTTTTCTCCTTCCCAACACAACATTTTATAGCCAAGGCTGGATTCCCCTTTAAGTCTTTTTTCAAGACCCGGTTGTTTCAAAAAGTATAATATAAGTCCAAAGTCTTTTTCCAGACCCGGTTTTTTCAAACATTACAACATAAGTCCAAAGTCTTTTTTCCAGACCCAGTTATTTCAAAAATTGTAATATAAGTCCAAACTAAGATACCATAATGATATTCCAGTGGAATAAAAATAAAAATCGAGCTTAGTCTTTTCTCCAAACCCTGTTATTCGAAAATTATAAATAACAATACAACAACAACAAAAACAGTATAAAGACCCCATAATCCTATTAATGCTGGATAACATGGACATATAGCATAGTCTTTCAGCCAGACCCAGTTTTTTTTTCAAAATAACGCTAACAGTAATAATAAGAAAATTCCAAATCTAAGACCAAACAATCCTTCAACCTAAGAACCTGTTTTAAAAAGAGGTTTAGAGCATTGTCTTTATTCCAGACCTAATCATTAACAAAATTACCAAAAAAAATCTTCTAACGTAAGACTATATCATATTCTTATTCTTTTGGAATAACAGGAGTTTTAAAACGTACTCTTTTCACCAGACCCGGTTATTAAAAAAAAATGAATTAAAAAAACTTCAACAGTTCAAATCTAAGACCAATCTTCAAAAGTTATGTATTTACCCCGCACCCAGTTTTTTTTTTTATAATACTAAGACCTTTACAAAACATTGTAATAATGCATGGGTAAAGCAAACATCCTTTCTCCAGACTTGGTTATTATTTGAGAAAAAAAAATAGTTTTTACAAATATTCTAAAATGAATACCCAAAAATCTAATTACTGTGGAATAACATGAAGATCGATTGTAGACTTTCCTCCAGACACAGTTATTTCAAGAATAAAAAAACAATAAAACCCAACCCCAACACCGAATCTAAGAACCAACAATCCTCCAAATTAAGACCATGTAGAAAAGCACATGTTTAGAGCATTCTCTTTATTCCAGACCCAGTCATTTAAAAAATAATTCAAACAGTCTTAAAAACACAAGACTTTGTCATATTCTTATTCCTGTGGAATAACACGAGTATTATGCATAGTCTTTCGTCTAGACCCGGTTATTTAAAAAATAAAGAAATATTGAGAAAAAAAAACTAAGACCAAATTTCAAAATTAAGCCCAGTTAAAATGCTTGGGTTTAGAGTGTTGTCTGTACCCCACACCCAGTTTTCTGAAAAAATACAAATTAAGCGAAACTTTAATCTTAAGACTTAACCCCAGCATCTTCTTAACTATTAAAACCCTGTGATAAAGCATACCACAAAAACGACAAAGTAATCATAGGCGTAAATGTTCATATCTGAATGATACGCACCTTAAAACCCAAGATAACAATAACAACGTTATTCTACATCAATGATATTGTGGGGTCTTTGTTGATATAGTTTTTTTTTATTGTTTCTTATTATTTCCTATTTTGAAATAACTGAGTCTGGAGCAAAGACTGGACTTATATTATATTACATTTTTTTTTTAACAACCAGGTCTGGAAAAAAAGACTTTTAACTTATATTATAATTTTTGAAACAACCGGGTCTGGAAAAAAAGACTGAACTTATATTAAAAATTTTTTTAACAACCAGGTCTGGAAAAAAAGACTTTTAACTTATATTATAATTTTTGAAACAACCGGGTCTGGAAAAAAAGACTGAACTTATATTATAATTTTTTAAACAACCAGGTCTGGAAAAAAGACTTTGAACTTATATTATAATTATTGAAACAACCGGGTCTGGAAAAAAGACTGGACTTATATTATATTACATTTTTTTTTTAACAACCAGGTCTGGAAAAAAAGACTTTTAACTTATATTATAATTTTTGAAACAACCGGGTCTGGAAAAAAAGACTGAACTTATATTAAAAATTTTTTTAACAACCAGGTCTGGAAAAAAAGACTTTTAACTTATATTATAATTTTTGAAACAACCGGGTCTGGAAAAAAAGACTGAACTTATATTATAATTTTTTAAACAACCAGGTCTGGAAAAAAGACTTTGAACTTATATTATAATTATTGAAACAACCGGGTCTGGAAGAAAAGACATTGGATTATATTATACTTTCTTTATTAACCGGGTCTGGAAATAAAGACTTTGCACTTTTGTGCTATATGAGCGTATTACTATGGGATTTCAGTTAAGAACGGATTCGCCAAAAATCCCTTCAAATTTATTACATTTGTGGGTAAAGTCATTATTACATTTGTGGGCGATCAAAAATTATTACATTTGTGGGTAAAGTGTTATTACATTTGTGGGCGTTATTACATTTGTGGGTAAAGTGTTATTACATTTGTGGGCGTTATTACATTTGTGGGCGATTATTACATTTGTGGGTGTAACACCTGTCCCCCGGGGGGGGGGGCACTCGACCAAAAAAGTGGTAGGGGTGTGCCGCGGGCGAGGCAAAAAACGGGGGCCTTGGAGCGGGCTTATTGTAAAAAGGAGGGTCCTCGGAACGGGCTTCGGAACTACAAATGTTTGTGAAAACGGGGGTCCTCGGAACGGATCTCCGTATCTCTGTGAGTGCGTATGCATCCCTATGGAACGGGCAATCGTGCATGACGCAGCTAGCGCGGCCTCTGCCGGGTGCGCTCGCGCTTAGGCGATGGTCGAAAAGCGCTCTACGGCCGCTTATCAATGCGACCAGAACGGCGTAACGAAAAATATGCGAAGCTTTGGAGCGGATTTCTTTCTTCTTTTTTCTCGATAAGAAGGAAATGCTATGCCTTGGAGCGGCTTTCTTTGTTCTTTTTCTCAATAAGACAGAAATGCTATGCCTTGGAACGGAAATTTGAGTGTAAAAATGGGGGTCCCCTCCGCGGCACATACCCACTATGCATTATATACTGAGTGCCCCCCCCCCCGGGACCTGTCCCCCCCTGAAAAAGCAAGGACCCCCAGTGCTCCCCAGGAAAAAAATCCTAGCTAAGCCACTGGAGAGTGTAGGTCACTTCTGATGGGATTTTGACCTCCGTATACATAAAATACAGAGGCCGCGGAACGGTTTTGAAAGGGGGGGGGGGGGCTAATCAAGTGAAAATAAATCACAATCAGGTCGTCATTTTTTACGTTTTGGTACATGGTTTTGGGGAAAAAAGTAGGGGCTGAAGCCCAACCAGCCCCCCCCCCCCCCATCCCCCGTTACCGCGGCCCGTAGATTACAATTTTAAGATATTGTTAAATTTCACATATTTTGATCGTAATGGACATTATTCAGATGCGCAATATTATGTATTTGCTTTTCTTTATTGGTACCCTCGTAAATAATCTCTATTTGATGCAATGATGGATGAATTGCATTAGTTTTTTTTTGGGGGGGGGGGCAAGGGGCACGTTTCATAAAACTTGTTATATAAACATTTGCCATAACAGTTAAAAGCTACTGAAATATTCCTATCTGATTGGCTGATATAAATTTGTTATAATAATTGTGCATTTGTTATTGTAACAAGTTCTTATAAGAATCGCAACGCTTGTGTTCCTTCCCCCTAACATATGACCTGATTATCAGTTTATTCGCATGAATCCCACGATTTCAAATTAGATATGTCTCCGTCCCCACAGTCATAAATATGCATAAAAATCCAACAGAGTATTTGAATATCTATTGATATCAGATTTTATCACGATTGTTGCTCAATTTTTTTTTATACTTTGGACTCGATCGAGGTCAATGTCATAAAACTGTTGTCATTCAGATAAAGAAGGTAACGAAGAGCCAAAGAGGATGTGTAGTGTTTAGTCGTGATAGCATGAATTTAACTAGAATTATACATTTCTCCAATTTATCTTCATTGTAAGTTCCCAGTCACAATATCCATACGCAGTTGGGGAAGGCGATGATTACTAACAAAATAAATAAATAAAAAAATAGAATTTTAAGGGTGCAAAATAAGCACCCCCGACCTACTATGATTAAGTCTACTCCCAAAAAAGTTGATTTGAATATGAAGAGAAAATTCAAACACGCAAAACACTGAAGATTTCATTGGATCATGTAAAATAACAGAGTTATGACAATTTAAAATAAAAAGCACAACGTCGCGCGAATTAGAGTCGATGATGTCACTCACTAATTTTGTTTATTGTATTGTGTGAATCTATTTACAATATTTGTTTATTTTTGCAGACTTGACATGAATCTTCATCGATTAAGACGGTTTAAAGTAATGGCAATTCCACATGTTCAGGGAGACAGGGAGAAATCAAATTTCTTTCCGTTATAAAGAGAAAATCAAAATATTTCATAGAATAAATACAAAAGAAATAGTGGGTGGGAAATGTCATTGGTTCTCTCATTTGCATATGGACCGTATGTGCAAACAAAACTCAAATTATAAGCGAAAATTTGTCCCTCCCTTATTATGCATCCGATATGATGATATTTTCAGTGATAAGCTTGTCTGATTTGTTTATTCTTATTCAAAATACCTTTCTGTTTGGTTAGACTTGAATAGCCTAATAGTTCAGTGTTTGGGTTAGACTTTGTTTGGGTGTGACAAGGACACACAACAATTAAAAAAAGCGGAGTAGAGAGGAGCAAGGGGGATGTATTTATATAAAAGGTGAAATTATCCAATAATACGAACAGTGGCGTATCCGGTGGGGTGCCCCTGATGCCACTTTCAGGGGGTGCAATAAGTGAGAAATGAAGGGGATAAAGACCCCCCCAAAAAAAAAAAAATAAAAAAAATAAGACTGGGCCTAAGTTTAGGGCTGGCCCCTGGCACAAATTTTCCTGTCATAGAATATGAATGAGTGAGTAATATCCTTTCAACCAATTCAAACGACAGTACAGCAGATCTATCAATTCGGTAGATTATCGATTCCAACATGTCTAAAGTGTTCCAAAACATCTCAATCTTGAGGAGTGACAATTTTCAATCTCCCTCTCAAATTTTTTTTTTTTTTTTGGGGGGGGGGAAATCAGCACTAACATACATGTCAAGAAGAAATGCTCAATATTTTTCATAGTAGAAAATGAAACAAAAAAATGTCAGAGAAAATGACCAAATTCCTGAATTGAATAAAAATTCCAAAATCTTTCATATTTTATTATAATTTGGATACAAAATTTACACATTACAAAGTACATGTCCATTGCAAAACAGTAAACTTGTAGAATAATATCTTGATGAGATATCCTATATACAATTTTTTTTATATATAAAACTCAATTATATTGATTGGTTGAACACTTAAAATAGGAAAGGTAAATTTATATTTGGCAGAGAAAAATATTATCCACCTGGCAATGGTACTCTCTATTCACTTGAATTGACCTCAATAACAAATATAAAAGCTGTGACCTTAAAATTGTGAAAACGTAAATACTGTATGCCAGTATTCAAGCAAGGGAATTATAAGCACATGATAAAAAGACTACTCAGATTGTGAAATCATCTGATGAAGATACAATATTTGTTGCTCCACCATAGTTTATGTCCATCTGTAGGTTGGATCATTGACCTGCATGTACACAAAAAGTCAACCATTTTGCACATCCAATGCCCATTTCTGTTTTACTCCAAGAACTACTCAAGCTACAGCAATTTGAGAGCATTTTTCAGTGTTATGTATATAACAAAGCAGGGACCTATTTGATGATGATCATGCATAAAAAACAGAAGGATTTTCATACTTATGCAAGTGCCCTGTAGGCATGGGGCAGTAGTAGGAGTTCAGTTTAAATGATATCAGGATTATTAAATAACAATAGATTTTTGGTTTGGCAGTTAGGTCTTATATGTCTCATTTACCATAGAAGCAAATGTCACATACACGTATATGACCTCATATATTTATTCATACATGTACATGTAAATAGTTCATTCACACAAGTAAAAAGACGCTTAAAGAGTATATCTTTAAGAGTATAATAAACAGATGATGCAGTTTTTGTTCCATGACAACACATAAAGTCATGGTGGCAAAGTTAGAGAGCAAGATAAGTCAAATTAAGATATAACTATTGAAAATGCAGAAATAGTGCGCTTCTCAAAAAATGAGGACTGCAACAATGTCACTCATTTGAGGTTTATAACAATTAAAGCCTATTACAGAATGATTATGGAATGGTCAGCAATAAAGGGATCACATTAAAATATACATTTACAATATCAGGAATGTTTTGTGCATTGCAACATGATTTTTAAAGCATATTATACATGTACATCCTTGTTCAAAGAGTTTCAGGATATATACTGTATATCATAACAAGGTCAAATGTTTTTTAGTAAAACAAGTACATGTAAAGAAATAGTTCACAATAATATTTCATATGTTTTTCACATGAAAGGTTAAGCCAGCAGCATATCCAGGACTTCCCAGTGGGGCGGTCTAGTTGCAAGATTAGAGGTCAAACTTTCATCACTAATTTCAGACAAGAAAAAAATACATGTAGAATCTGTCCTTAGCATTGGGCCCCTGACGATAGGTTACATCCATTCAAAATGCACATGAACTGCATGAATACATTATGAATTGTGATCATGCATTATCCTGAAAGAAAATTTGTATTGCAACATTACAGAATTTGAATTTGTACTGTTTTCATGTATAAAGCCAAATTTCATTCTGAGTCATAGGAGAGGTAATGAAAGAAATAATGTATGTCATTTTAATACATGTATTTCATTTTGAGTGTCAATCATATTCATAGCTCTACCCTCCCCTATCGAATCATAGACGTATAGGTCCCTGATCGAATACAGTCCATAACATTGATCTATGACTATAATATACACAGGAAAAAAAGGGTTACTACTAAAAGTTTCAAAAAGCAACGATTTCATTAGAAAAGGTCTTTCAAATGAAGGTCACTCGTTGCCAAATCATTGTAGATCTGGATCTAGCAAGTTGCTGTTAACATTTACCTGCAAAAGAATGAAATCAAAGCAAGCACACTGAAGATTGCCAACACCGACAGACATAAGCAGATGGGAGAATGTGTATTATTGCTCGGAGAATAACCCACCAACTGGCAGGATTACATGTAGCATAATTATTTCATTAATGTCTCAAAAATTAACAATTTTCTGCCAGAATCATTTGCCACACACATTCCTTTTGCACACACAAAAAGGCAAGTCATCAGATACTATTAAAACTTATTTTGAAACAGTACCCACACCTAGAATTTACATTGAAATGCTTGCTATTTTGATACCAGAAGAGTGGATCCGGCATTGAATGGAGTCATAATCAACACAAAGCTATACAGATAATCTTTTATCATAAGCCAAGGCCCTGTTACGCAAAGGTTAGCAATCAATTGCTCAATGAAACGGCCTATCAAGATCATCGTTGCATGCAAATTTAGCTCAGTAGACTGACTTGGAACCAATCAGAATTATTCTTTCAAATTGAGTGATTATCGCTATTATACCTTTGTGTTACAGGGCATAGGAGGAACTTGATAGTCACAACTTTGACAAGACCCTTTATACAGCTCTTGGAGCCAACCATACATAGAGTGTAGTCAATTTAAATGTCATGACCCTCCACCAAAAAATGACCAATAGTACGCATATTTAACTTTCCTTGTTACAATTATGCTGGAGAGAGCAAAATCTTAATGTTAAAATTATATTTATCTTGCTATAGGGTCTAACACAGTAAAAATATAATCAAAATTTCTTTTCAAAATAAGGGGGTATAAGAGTTTAAAATATTATCTGTCAAGTCTGCACATCAGTGTCCCGACTTTGAACGGATTGATGACTATTACGAAGGGGTTGATGAATTTTGCTAAAATTTTGGTCTTTACACTAAAATTTCCATTGCGACTTATTGGTGATTTTGTGGTGGGGGCTCACAGTTAGTCACAAATAAAATGGCACAAGATCTTACTCTTTTTTTTGGGGGGGGGGGGAGTGGGGTGCATGATCATTAGGAATCTATCCTATTGTAAAACATATGGTTCTCAGTGGAAATACATACAATTACACAGAGTTTTTGGCCTATTCAGTTACAATGGTCACAAATAAGGCATGCATCATTTGATTTTTTTGTGTTTGCCTGCCAATGCAGCTTCCAACATGTTGTAACCAACTACATCAAGTTAACCAAATGACCAAACTCAACTGGCGAGTGACTCTGATAGCTCTGAGTGAAGGACTCCCTCTATAGCTTTGAATGTCCGCTCAAGATTACACTGAGATGCCTGGTTGTGAGGGGAACATAGGCCTTCTGCGACGGCTCAATGACGTAGATTTCATCAGGAATGCTGCCGATATCAAACCCTTCCTTGACAAGATCAGTCTTCTTATGCTTGAAAGTACCTGTGATTTCGATCTCTTTCATGACGCGAAGAAACTTTGGACAGGCATAGTCGGGAAGGAGAGAAGCGACGTGGGAGTAGACATCACCAAAGTCTAGTCTGGTGCCCTTGTTTGGAACAATGGCTGCCATTCCCGCCCGCCCATCTTGACCTGTAGACATAGATTTTTCAAACAATAAAAAGGTCTCTTTGTTTATCATGGCTGCGACCAGAGGAGCATTTCATGAAAGGATTTGTCGGACCTGTTATCCGACAAGTCCTGTTTTATCTGACAGTTTCCATAGTAAAAGTGCCTTCAAGACAATCAGAATCAAGGAAAGTAGTCAGATCTGACATGTCAGACAAAAATGTTGATGAAACACGCTCAGTATAAAATACACAAGAAGGTAGGTGAGATTAGTACTTTATCACAACGATCTGTAGCAGCACAAATACAACACCCAGTCCACCTTCCATATTTCAAACAATCTTTTCTTCTCAGTCAAGTGTCTCAAAGGTCAAACAGACTTTTGTGGTTCAAGGGGATTTGACTTTAGCACAGTTATCTGTAAATGTCTTGCATAATCACGCGAAATCTGCAAGCACCTTGAACAAATATGGCACAGTGTAAGTTTTATAAATATCTATATGTACCTCTAGAAAAGTCAAATAACTTGGGTACAAATAAACTTGTGCCAACTTAGAAAAATATTGAATTTGAGGTGTGAATGTCTTGTAATTGTGGTCCAAACAATTTCTCCGCAATTATTTAGTCACTCAGTCAGTGTTTTAGTAGTCTAAAGTTTTGATTCCAGTTTTGTCTCTGTGTACTATTAGTGTATAATGAGGGTGGCCCGATTCAAACTTGGATTCAGCAGATGAAATTGAAAAATTGCACTTTTTATCCTTATTCTTCTTATTTATCCTTGATCAATTGAACAAGTCACAAACAGCAAAAACAAATGGAACCGGTAACTGGGTTTATCATTGCACACCTGAGCGATGGATTTGAATAACCAATTCCATTGCTCAGGTTGAATGGTGTTGTAGGATTAGCAATCCTTGGCTGGAGCTGTGCATTGGACTTGACTGCTCGCTCGTCCCCAGACACCCTCCTGTCTTTCGTTTTTGTTCCTGCTTAAAACTAAGTTTTTTATTGTTTGAATTAAGATGTTTATCAATAAGCATCCTTCCACCACCACATGTGTTTGTATTTTTCTATTACTCCATCTTTTCCTTTTAGTATACATAATATATTAAGTTGCATTATATTTTCGTCATCATTTCAAGTTTGATGTTTTTAAATCTGTACACTCTATGTATATATGCCTGTAAATTGTACGCAATTCTGCCTTTTGGCTGCAAAGTGCAATAATTGCAATAAAACCTATTCAATTTCAATTTCAAACACACCAGAAGATCTCGGTAGAAGTGATAAAGCTTACCTGGTATATGTACTCCATAGACATTGGCTTCTATAATATCAGGGTGGGAACTCAACACTTGGGAAACCTCCATCGTAGATACATTCTCACCCTTCCACCTGGATTGATAAACAATGAGATTGATCCAACAGGATATTCACATTGACACACTTACAGCAAACAGTCTTTTCAGGAAAACATCATTTTTTTATACTACAGTACCCTCAATTTTCCTGTATGCACATGTACCACTTCCAGTACTCATTGCCAACAAGGAATGAATCTACAAGCTAATTGAACTGAAGTTTAACTTCAAACCATTCTTTACTCCCACATTTTGTGCAGTATATATCACATCCCCAGATCAGAAAGACCGCTCTCATCAGGGGACTCGCACTCGTGTATGTATCGATGAGAATACGCAATAAATATCATGTGCGCATTAGTGCATAAGCATGACCCAACACATTCTTTCTCTTTGTAAAACACTATCCCATCTTCCCCTCCCCCCCCTCCCTGGATCACCAGTCGAATCGACTCCTGTAATAGCTTGTTACTTGGTCTTCCCCAAAAAGACACACACCGTATACAGATGCTGCAGAATATCGCAGCTAGGCTACTAACTCGTACTCCTAGACAACAAAGCATTACCAGTACCCTGAAGAAATTACATTGGCTTTCTGTTGAAAAGTACATCACATTTAAGATTCTTTGTTTAGTTCTTAAAGCTCAGCATGGTTTATCTCCATCATACTTGTCCAATTTACTAAATAATTATAACCCACCAAGTAAACTTCGATCGAGCAAACAAGTACTTCTTTAAATTATCAAAACCAACACATGCTGAGATCATTTGCTGTAGCTGGACCAACCCTTTGGAACAAATAACCCCTACATATCAGACAGGCATCCACTTATTCATCTTTCAAGTCCTTACTCAAGACCAATCTTTTCCAAAACTCATAACTAGGTGTAGTATTGGATATTATTTTATTGGTAACAATTGTAAGTTTAAATATTAAGTAATTATGTAATTCACAAGTCCATTTTCTTTGTTTGTATTATATGTATTTTGTTTCCTTTACTGTAAAGCGCTTAGAGAAACTTTCGGCTTATTATGCGCTATATAAGAGAAGTATTATTATCATTATTATCAACATCCAGTGTTTAAGCCAACATAACAAGACTGATGGGCTCGGAGAGACATCCCCTGCACATTTTGCATGATGTGTCTGCATCATTTCATGGTTTACCTGAACGTATCACCAATCCTGTCCATGAAATAGATATAATCTTCTTCATCCATCTTGAGTAAGTCACCGGTATTGAAGTAAGCATCTCCTTTGGTCTTGACATCCCTCACTATCTTCTTCTCACTTCTCTCCTTGGGACCCTTATACCCGGTGTAAGGATTCCTGTCATCGATCTTGAACACGGCAAGACCAGTCTGACCTGTACAGAGACATTGGTAACAATGAAATAACAATTGATTACATTCATGAAGTAAACACATCGCATTTGATATTTCAGGGCACTTCACATACACACATGAACATGCATTATCAATTCCTACAAAAACAGGTAGACAATATCCAACAGAAAAAAAAAACTGTGTGTATGGGTGAATGAATATTAAATTAAACATATTGGGGTGTGGATTTATGCATGAATGGATGGATAACATAATCATCATTATTATTACTGTTATCAGTATAAGTATCAGTCTCAGTATCGGTATCATTATTATTTTCATTATCATTATCAGTATTAATGTCATAATCATTAATATTACATAGGTTATGTAGATTCGAATCAGTGATAGGTCAATACGTCATCACGTGACCATAGCTGCAAGGATCGCATAAATTCGATATATTCTAGGTTTTGACGTCACCTCAGTGAATATAACTGCGTTGTGTTGTCAATTGCGGCGTTATATTCACTAAGGTGACGTCACTCGCTGCTTACAAGTTGCGTAATCAGGGTAGTTTATTTGATGTATGCGCTAGTGTTAACGCGTCGATTGCACGAAGAACGTGCTTGATGTATTTTTTAAAAAATTCTATTATGACGTTGATGGATCAGAGCTGTAGCAAGAATTTCAGGTTGGAGCCAGATGATGAATGCAATCTCTGATGGCGAATCGACATAGACTATATAATATAACATATATTGCCTGGTCTATTGTTTTAATAAATAACATTTCAACTCCCCTCCGAAGCTATATTTTTCCCTCGGGGAAAATAGTTACCCTCGGGCAAAATATAATCCCTTGGGAAAAATATAACCCCGTCGGGGAGAGGAAATGTTATATTCAAACTCTAGGTAGGCAATATCTGTATATTATCATGTTTCATCATTATCATCATCATCATCCTCAGTATCATCATCATTATTAATAATATCATTACCTTTGCCATTATTATTTCTATCATCTTGATCATCACCACCATTGTTATCACCAATATCCTTATTAATCATCATGAATATTATTATTTCTATCATCATTATGAGTAGCAGAATAGTAGTAGCAGTAGCAGTAGCAGTAGCAGTAGTAGTAGTAGTAGTAGTAGAAGTAGTAGTAGTAGTAGTAGTAGTAGAAGCAGCAGCAGCAGCAGCAGCAGCAGCAGTAGTAGTAGTACTAGTAGTATGAAATTGGGTTGTAAATTGGAATAATTAGTTGACTGATGAAATTACAGATGAATGAATGGATAGATAACACTGAGGGACCTTTTAAACTAGTAAAGACTCATTATCATTACCGCGGTCTAGCGTCCTTTGGCAAGGCGTTAATCCACACTTTGCCACTCTCGACCCAGGTGCTAAATGGGTACCCGGTAGGATGCGAAAGATATTGTATGTTTGATTTTGCCAGCGCCATAATGAGGCTGCGATGAATGCAAGGAATGCTCCCCAGGGAGTGGAAATTGTGCACTTTTCGTGCGGGATTGAAATGAATCCAATGACCGGGGTAATAATATGCTGTAACGCGCTTTGAGCCATTCTGGGAAAAGCGCTCTATAAAAATTGGCTATTATTATTATTATTATTATTATTATCAGCTTGTCTCAAAAGGCATGCCAATTTTACCTTCAGCAGAATTAGTAGATATGATTTTTTTTTCTAAAAGGAATGCAATGCCAATCTCTATTACGCTTGGAAAATTATTTAAGTTAATACATGAAATTCCACCCTGTGCTGGCATTAAGTAACATATTTTATGTGTATTTCGAGCCAACCAATGTACTACTATTAGGGTTCCAATTAATTATTCATGTACGTACATGGTACCAGTACACTGTAAATTTACACAATATTTATACAAAACAACCAATTTATTACATTCAATCGTGGGGGTTCATGATCTGAATTCACAATACTTTGGTTACATACACCATGAATTCAATTAGTTATGGCACCATGAATACATCACAAAAATGCACATGCATTAAAATTCACAACTCAAGAAATGAAAAATAAACCAGCTAACAATACCTTACATTGAAAAAAATGTGTTAAACATACCAACAGGAACCATTTTGCAGAAGCCATCTTTCCCTCTCTTCGGCTCTCCTGTTGCAAAGTCATACTCCACAAGCTCAACACCCCCAATCAGTTTCTATCAAGATATTTAGAAGCAAAGAGAGATAAGATTTTTTTTTAATTGCTATAATGATAGAAATTCATACATGGAAGTCACTATACAGTATGTAATACTCAACGTTGCTTTGATATGCATTTCATAGTTCTACAGTAAAGAAACAAATAAGATAACAATCAAATACACATGTGATCCCCACCCCAAATCCAACAAGAAGTCACACACAAAAATATGAATTTTGAGGGGGTTTTTTAGATTGAAAAAGCACATCCTCAGCATTGATATGATCTATAACCTGCCAAAATTGATCAACAATAACCCATACAAATTCTTGATTGGAGAAGACATTCAATGAGAACTACAAAGGATAAAGGAGTAGACTAAGTTTGGTCAAGCATGAGATGTGCACACCATGCAATCTCAATGAACTTCAAATCAGTCAGACTGTCTTGTGTTTTATTTAACTATACATCTTCAAAAATTGAAATTATGAAGAAGAATAATTGTTTCAGATAAACTAATTTTCTCATTTTTACTTTTAAAAGAGCAAAATGGCTGTTTTTTCCTATTTGCAGAGAACCTTCACCAGAAACTTCTTGTTGGTTTTGGGGTGGCTGGCCTGGTCACATGTATATGTCTCCAACAAGGATGAAGCCTCTCATGGGAGGTTTATTCCAAAGTTCTGGAGCAGCAGAACTGAACGTACACTGCAAAGCTTCAAGGACTTGAAACACTTAAATAACTCTTTTAAAAGTCAATCAGTTAAACCAAATGAGAACAATGCCCCCCCCCCCCTAAAAATAATGAGCTGGTGTTCAGAGATTAAGGCTGCGTTTATGCGACCTCAAGCCAGAATCATGATTTGAATCATGATTTGAATCATGATTCAAAACACAAACATGAATCACAATATCACAGAATCAGCGTTTAGACGACCTTCATTCCAATGCTGTTTCTCCTCAGATTCGGGCCAATCCAGTGCGCATCACTAGTGCGCAGTTTGACAGAGGAAGTTTTTCGCACGTGTTTCGGCTCTCGAAAAATCTTTTGCTTCCAGAATTCAGTCTATACCTCATTTTGTTTACTTCTATCATATAGGGTCCATATGCTTCTATTCATCTTGTTAGTTTATCCAAAATGGTGTTCGGAAGTGAATTTCAGCGTAGATCCAATTTAGTATTGATACTGTATACTCAACAACTGAGATCATTGTCTGTCCAGTTAATTCATTTACTATAGAACTTGAAGTTGAAGACATGACCAATAAATGAAAAGTAGTGGACGATGCAATGACCAACACAGAGCTTGAACATGACAAGAAATGCATGCGTAGTACATATTCATGTACATACAGCGCATTGAGCTAGGCAAGAGTCAAACCGAAAGTAGCCCGACACAACAGTGAGGTCATAGAATCATGATTCAAATCACGATATCGTTTATTCGAACATTTTCGTACGTGATTCTGCAGAAACGTCTTTCCAAACGCCCCTTTTTTCGTGTTTCATGTTTGTGATTCTAATCATGATTATATTCAATTTCGACTAAACGCAATCGTGATTCTGCAGAATCATGATTTGAATCATGATTCAGATCATGATTCTAGGGTAAAAAAGTGGCGGATAAACGCACCCTAACATAACAAGGTGTTAGGGAAACTATACCATCTACAATAACTGCATGTAGATTAAAATTTCTAAAAGGCCTATTAATATATTCACCATTCCGTATTACTGATTGTATAATTACATAATTGGTTTGCAGTATATACAGGGTCCAAAAGAAAACCAATATGTTTTAAGACTGATGGGGCCACCCGGCTTAAAGATTAATAAATAGATGAATAAAGGCCATCTGTTTGAGAAACTGATGTATGCAATGTGTCAATGGCTTACATTATTCCAATGTCAATCCATAACAATGAATAACAATAAGAATACCTTCAATATCCATGGGTACCGTCCAATGCTCCCAACCTTTCCGTCAAAGTTGATAAAACCAGCATTTCCTTCCGTTGCAGCGTAAATCTCCACTATTTTCTCGATGTTGAAGCGATTTTGGAACTCCTGCCAGATTTCAGGACGAAGACCATTTCCTAATGCAATTTTCATCTTTCTTGGATACTTGCCATCATCCATTCGCTATATAGCATAAAATGAAAAAAGTGAAATCTACTACCGTACATAGGTGTGCACTTGTCTTTCCTTTTAATCCCAAGACCATTTATAATATTTATTCATGTATTTGTAGTTATATCTGGTAACATTATATAAATATTCCATCTGTTATTCATTATTTTAGCACTTTAAATAACTCATGCTAACCCCTCAAAGAAAGTTCCACAACTCAAGTATTGGGGGAAACAATTTTGTTTATCCATAACACTCAACCCCCCCCCCCCCCCACTCCCACCAACTGATGCACTCTGAAGTCTGCTAATATATAGCATTCACAACTGCTGTCCACAAACACGACACTGTCTTGAATTATTGAAATCAATTGATCTACTGTAATAACCAAAAGCAAACAAGGTAGTGATCAGATTAAGGAGATAATTGAAAGAAAGGGCAAATGTATATACTTAACAATAACAAATAAATTAAAAAAATCTTGCAAAGAAAACAGACAAAGATTTAAACTTCTTGTAAACATTATTCAAATTCTGGATATATCTGGCTAGAGTTACTATTGTAAGGTAATTTCTCATGTCATTTCAACGAGCATGTTTTTTTTTTCTCTTCAATAAATCATAATTAATCCCCCTTTAAATGGATTTGAATTAAATGAACTCATTCAAATCAAATCAATTTTAACGACTGGTTTACAGTTAGAAACACAGGGATGGAATGCCTTGTTAACAATAGGACTTATTAGACCAAAAGTTGGAAGTCCAAAGTACAGCATTGATTATACTACACTGATGCCCAAAGATAACATTATCAATAGGTCCATTGTTGCTTTATAATAGCATACACGCAGTATCAGACTATAGAAGCTCTAATTCAAGAAAATAGCCTAAGAATGTATGTTAAAACAGTTGACTTGAATTGTATAAACAATACATATTGCATAAAAATTGAAATTCATCCCACTGAACTGTGTAAGATGAGGGTCTTGTATAGAATATACGTGAAATGAATGAATTCCTTACTCACATGTATATATCAACTTAAAGTATGACAAAGCCACCACACTCTCCTTTTTGTAAAACAATTTCAGGAACATTAAACATTAAATCTAGGTATAATGAACATTGGTTTCTCAAAGATTTTCATTATTGAATGCTTAATGGGCTTTATATAAAATAAGTTACAGTTCCTACTTTTATAATATCTAATAATCATTCCCAGGTTTATGTGCGGAATGATGAATAAAATTTCCTCTTGTTATAAATCAATTCAATTCAATTTGCACTCATTTTCATTCTCGATTAAAAATATACATAATACAAGATATGAGAAACTATTATCAAGCAAGAGTAAAAATGAAAATGAAATGGGGAACTGCATAAATAAAGCCAAGAGGCCTTGTTCAAGCGCAGTTCCCAAAATATTGATAACACTCCACGACAACAAAAATAATAATACATGATCATTTAGAAAGTCTAATTTGCCTGGATTCTCTATTTGAAATTACTTTAACCCCGGCCCCCATCCCCTGAAGTTTCAAGCATTCATTAAAAAAAAAAAAAAATCTTACCTTTGGCTGTGCTATAAGATATCTGCAGAGCTCTCCTATGTACTGAAACCCAGTAACATTGTGTCTACGAACATCATCCCAAAAGTGACTGGCAGAAAACTTCTTGGCCAGTGCAACGGTCCCTCCTGAATAAGATCAGACATCTTGTGTTGTAAGTGAAAGTACATTTCTAATCTAAAAGTAATCTTAATTTTCTAAGGTAGGATGTACATGTAGAATGCTTCATTTTAATTTGAATCATCTTCAAGTTCAAAATTGTGTATTCACCCACACCCTCACATACGCTCACACTTCATGACCCTTGCACATCAAATAAAACACTGACTTTGGGCAAATGTTAATTCTGGGCAATTCCATACAATATTTAGGCCTACATCCGACCCCGTGTATTTCTGTTGATGTTGTAAACATCTATGTACAAGTAAAAACTTTTTGTTTTTCAAGTTATTTTAAACATGCCATTATAATTCATTATCAGTATTATTATCCTGAATTACTGTATTACCATCACACCAATATTATTACTACATTACTATCAATGTCATCACTAAGCATAATTGGTATCATTTTAGGGCTAAAATTAATCCATGGCCATCAAGGAGCGTCATCATTATTATCTTATCATTACCCAATTATGATAAAGATTAAAATGCACTGCTTTGAATTACCAACCAAACTCACAATTGAGAAAATAGGTGGTTTCAGACCACCTCGAAGTTCGTCAGTTCCAGGTATTCTCTGATCGGGAAATTTACCCCGATCAGAAAATACCAGGTATTTTGGTAATGTGAAAGCAAACTACGCGTAATTTCCCCGAAAGAAAATACCCGCTAAATAGTAGGTACTTGGCGAAATTACGAGAACTTTCGCGGGGATTTTTCCAAGGTCGCAGGTATTTTGGCGATGTGAAAGCAAATTACGGGAACTTTTAGCCCAGCGTGTCGTTGGATGCGGCGCCGTGGGTGGCTGCTGGGCTAGTGATTTTGAATCTCACGCCTTGCCTGCTTATCAAACCATACAGCGCACATGCTCGTAACTTCAGGAACTTATCCCGAAGGGTCTGTTTCAGGGCGGTGTGAATGCAGGAATAATTAATGGGTATTTTTCAGCCTAAAAAAGTTCTCGTAATTTAACAGGGATTCTTGTGATCGAGACGGTTTGAAACCACCTATTGTGATGGTTGTTACTACATATCCTCCTGGGAATATGAATAGCGCACTTCCATCAGAAAAAGAAGAACACCTTTCCAACTGTCAGAGTTTATTTTTGTCCTGAACAGAAATCTTATCCATTAATACCAGTCATGGCAAAATTGATATTCAGAGCAACCAAAAAAGTAAAATATCGCATGATATTTGTGTTTTAATACAGTGTATGAGGCTCATGCTACATTAAGTAAAGTTAGTGTCATTTTTTATTAAATATATTATCATCCTTAAAAGGGATGACTGATAACTTTGTTTCAAGTACATCCAGATTATTTACCATAGAAGAAAGTGGTACAAACAGCTATAAAGAGAGCAGCCGAATGATAGAGAGGTAGCACCACATAGTACACATCATCCGGTGTCAGGTTTGAGAAGTAATGGAGAAACATTCCACGGAGGATCTTCCGGTGAGGAATTGTTGCTGGCTTCGGTAGACCTGTCGAACATGAAATGAGATATGTTTTATTTGTAGCAAGCTATAATATAGACAATGAATGCTGTAAGATTATTGGATCTAGTACACTAGTGCACTATGTGGGTCTAGTCTATACAGAAGCAATATAAGTATACATGCAAATGTAAAATAGTTAATTGATGAGGATAGATCAGAGGTATAGTGGTGATGTGGACCAGTAGATAAGCCCAAGGATTTTGAACTGCAAGGTCCTGGATTTGAATCTCCTACGTATAGCTACAGCACTTATATTTTTGGCAAGATATGTATCTAAAGTCGCTGCTCTCACTTCCACTACACCATGAAGTGGGTTCCTAACATGCAAAGGTTAATTCCTCTCTACATGGGACTTTGATTTAACATCCTATCGGAGAGACAAAGTGTTTTCCACTGTAGCATAGCCTACATCAATAAAACATGGTAGGGACATATTAGCATACAACATTGGTCAATCTTTATACCTCTCAAAAGGCAGATGCTTTACCAATTTAGCGAACTCGCTCACTTGGCAGAACATGGAGCATTCAGGCTACATGTATTCCTACATAAAATACAAATGTACAGAAATCACCAATCTTTTACCAACCAAGAAAATATGAGTTCTCATTCTTACCATTGATGACAATACATTAAATAAAAATAAAAAATCTGCAGAATGTGAACTTGGAATCTTGATAAAGTCATCGAGTAGTGAGTTCATGAAGCAAATGATTTTTCCTGGCTTATCTATTTTGAGTCAATTAGAGGCAAAATTTCAGTAGCTTATAAAAAACAGTAGTAGCTTGTACTTTATGTGGTAAAGAATGTAAAAAAAATGTAGAATGTGAACTTGGGATCTTGATAAAGTTATTGAGTAGAGTTTCATGAAGCAAATGATTTCCACTGACTCATCTGTTTTGAGCCAATAAGAGGCAAATTTTTTTTTAGCTTATAACAGTTGTCAATAAAAAAAATCTTAATTTGTTCAATAAAATGTACTGTACCTGTGGTTCCAGACGTGAAGATATATGCTGAGATCTCTTCCATCCGCATTGGCACGTTTGGGAGAGGGTCACCCGACATCATGCCAACATCCATGGGTACGACCTCTACTGGATACTCCACGCCAGACATCCCTGAATCGTTTACCATCCATAATTCAACGTTGAGGGCCCGCAGGTCTGGCATCAGTTGTTCAATGATACCCAAGAACTCTACATAAAATAT
This sequence comes from Lytechinus pictus, assembly GCF_037042905.1. Taxonomy (NCBI): domain Eukaryota; kingdom Metazoa; phylum Echinodermata; class Echinoidea; order Temnopleuroida; family Toxopneustidae; genus Lytechinus; species Lytechinus pictus. The sequence goes on along the minus strand of NW_026974140.1, from coordinate 4,652,351 downwards.
TTTGAAAAATGGGATTGTTATAGATATGTAGCCACCTAGCCATCAAGGATGATATTGAATACAAACAAAAGGTTATCGTACTGCGAACCTAAATCAGCACCTACATGTACATGTACAATACACTACCAACAATTTATTCATATTTCCAGATGTCTTGTTGTAATGATTCATAACTCTTTCTAGCACAAGTATTCCTAATGCCACAAAACAATAGCTAACTTCACATCCTAAACCATTCCAATCTAACTTTTTTAAGTAATATTGATCAAAATCGTTTTTTATTGGACACATTTATTCATAAATATTTGAAAAAAGCAACATCCATAAAATAATTAATTGAAGTCCTACACTCTATGGTGAAAAAATGTTGGAAATTATGCTGTCCACTAAAAATTAGCAAATAGATTTGGCATCAAAATAATTTGAGAGAATCTTCACAAAAGCAGAAATATATAATCACTATTTTTTTTATGTCAGAAAATAAAACACAACCTTTAGTAGTAGTAGTAGTACTAAAGGTTTTGTTTTATTTTCTGACATAAAAAATAGTGGTTATTACAAGAGTCTGAACACCAAAGACTGTAAAATTTGTCAACAATCATCAGGCCTGCACCTTTTGCATTTGAGATCTAAAGGGGCGGGGGTGTCAATTTGTATTTTAAAAATATGTTTCTTAAATCATGAGTAGAAAAATAAACATGATGCTGTTTAAATCAGTTTCAACTGTATACCTATTCCAAACACAAGTTTCTTGGCCTCACTGACTCGTATGCATTCCAAGATAGCAGATGGCTTCAAGTTAAAGTTCAGAAGACTTGTTATAACTCCTTTCTTGATGAACCCAAGCCATGTCCAGATAAAAACAGGACTGTTCTGGAGCAGCATACAAATGGTATCGCCTTTCTTCAGTGTCGGATCAGCCGCGGTAACCCAGCGGGCGACGCGAGCAGAATTCCCCCGAACTTCTCCGTATGTATACGCTTCCTTCTCGAACAAAATACAGGGATGGTCAGGATTTTCTAGAGCCCTTTGCTCGAAAATATCTATGATCGTATTTCCAGCACTAATCAATGTCTGTAGCTCCGAATTTAAACGCCCAAATGTCTTCAGGAATTGGACATCTTTCCAAAATGTTGGGTATCTGGAACGGAGCCAAAGATAGCCAGCAGGAATCGCTCCTACGGCTGCAGCGAGTGCCGCTGGCGGCCCAATCCCCCGTGCTTTTGCCATGTGGTACCGCTCTCGATTTCACTTTTACCGCTGCTGCATGTAAATTGATTCCTTGATCTGAAGATCAAATCAGTGTAGTCTGATCTGCTGTAATGATTAGAAAGTGTTGATAATGAAAAGATGCCTCAAAGTCAAGCTTAAATTGCACTAACTTGAGTTCTTGACTTGAGCTCGAAAAGTTAAATTTAAAGCACGACGGAGAGGTAAGGGGGTGTGACACTATGGTGTGACCCGAGTGTGAATCAACAGCATGCACTGAATTAACTAGACGTATTTCTAGTTCAGTGCATGCAGTGCACTAGTGATGATATACGTACAGCGCGAACAGTTATGGCAAGCCAAATAGCCTCCCAATTATTTTTACCGCACGGCGTATATCTATGCAAAAAAAAAAACAAGTTACTGAAATATATGACACGATATAAATACATTGCCGTGATTGTGATTAATAAATCTATATGTTTTTTTCGGAAATTTCATGAATTTCTTAGAACTTCGGAATACAAACTGCAGGCGAATACTTTGGCACATGGTACTCCAGTCTTTATCTTTCGGTCGGACGCCTAATTAGAATATACACTTCTAGCATTTATTTGAAATACCATATGGCACTGATTTTTCATACATCGTTTTTCCTCTGTTTAAATCTATGAAGACAAGAAACGAAATCCTCCTCCAATTAGAAACTGATTCTTTTTTTAATGAAACTGCAAATATAAATGCACCCCCCCCCCCCCCGAGGTTACTAGGTTAGGCCTATATATTTCCTTAATCAAAAGTGGACTCTTTCTCTTTTTTCGTTTTGCTTGCTCAACAAATTTTTGTCAAACTTGAAAGATATATCCATCCCCCGCCCCCACCATCCCGCCTTCACATAATTCATGAAATTCTCACAACTTCGAAAACAATTTAGTTTACTTGCTTGCTCTGTTACTAGCTAGTATGATACTGTTTAGTCTATTTAAATACATAAATGCACTTTAAATGTCAAGTTTCCTCAGACGAATTCCGCGCTAAATGCGTATTTCTACGGATTCCATTTTAACTCGACTTTCTTGCCGCTGACCATTTTTACCATGTCGCTCTATGATTTTTATTCCCTAAAAATCGATAGCGCCATCTACCATTTTTTTTTACCCTTACTAAATGGATCAAGTTAGGCCTACCTTGTGTGAAAACAGAACTTTTGAGAACAATTGTACAAAAAATAAGAAAGTTATGAGCATTTGAATATAAAAATCACTACTGGTATTTAGATCCTCCCATTGACAGTGCGACCAAGATTTGTGATGTCACAGACGTACAACTCTCCCCTTTGTACACTGAAAATATACCCCCATGATATATTTTATATAATTATGGAACCCCTATACATTGTCCTCTCGTGAGCCTGAGAAAAAGCCATCTTGGCCCCGTCTTTCAAAGAGTTGTGATTGAGATCCAATCAATCGCAACTATGGAAAGCCAAAAACGTCCACATCTAAAATACATGTTTGTTCAAAATATTTATCTAAAAATGACGTATTCGTACATTTACTGTTTTCTTGACAATTCAGTATGCTTCTCTGGTTTTCCAAGGGCATTGAGCAAATTTCAAAAAACAAAATTGATCAGATCATTTGTAACTCTTTGTATAAAAGATGGGCCCCTGATATACTAAAAATTCGCTATTTAAGTGAAATTATGACTTGTAGAGAAGTAATTGAGGGAGTGAATATATCACAATTATGTTAGTCATGTTGGGCACCGTACCAAAAGGACTCAAACATCGTTAATGGTGTCAACATTCAACTACTCATAACTTTCATAATGATCTCTTCACTCTTTCTAAAACTTTCACTGATTTGTCTCTTTGATTTTTGTCTTTCATTTCATACCTGCTAATCTGTTCCAAGTGTTTCATTCTCTTTTAAAACCAACACGAATGCTCACATTTTGTATCCGTGTTTGATTTTTTTTTTTCATTACATTATGGAAAAGAAATCGATGTAATATTGTACTCTGAAATGAAATGAATAAACCATTCTTCTTCAAAATAATTTCTTTTTTTTAATAAATGAATTGATATGTTAAGTTATCAAAACAAGATTATTTCTATACATCGAAATAAAAAGGAGATCACTATGATTAAAATCCACTTGTTAATTTCCAATTACCATGAAAATGGATGAAGATATTCCAGTGGAGATGCCTATCAACGTTCCATGAGAGTCGTCCCTGTATAGACATTTTTCGATGCGTATAAATTATACCTGCTAATTTGATCAAAGCTCTAACGACAAAAGGTTGTACTGTTCAGACAGGGGAAGAAATTCACCTTTTCTTTGCATTTCCAGTCTTCCATGACCTTCGATATACTAACTTATAAGACCTATTTTTATCAACGTCACACACAGGAAAAAAGTTTTTACAAAACCATTCACAAACAGGAAAAAATTAACAGTCTCCAAGCCTTCCTTATAAGTTGGTTGCTATGGCAATCATCGTCTGATGGAGGTAAGTCTGTTGAAACTTATCATAAACAAATGATAAATGTAGAGTAAAAAGGAAGTTCTGAAACATTCTGACACCAAAATTATGCACTTGTTAAATCAGACAAAATCCTTGGTGGCGGGTGTTTATTTTCTGACGAGATAATAAATTGCAAGATTGGACAGTATCGTAATTTTTTGCTATATTCGTTGACTACTAACACTCAATACCAGTATGTATCATCAATACTTTTGTTTGAATGATATCACTATAAAGGGAGCGCGGAACGGTTTTGAAAGTATATGGGGAGGGGCTTACCATGCGAAAATAATCCGAAATGACCACGGCCCCTGTAAAGAGCACATCGAGGTTTATACTAGCCAGCTAATATAACAAGACGCATAGATTTCTTGGAAAACACTTTCGCATTATCTTTGTGTGAGTAGCTTTGCATTTGGTCAGTAATTATGTTTACATCAATATGATTTCGACCTTTTTGTTCCTTCTCTTTTTTCTTTCCTGTATAATACGCATATATGAATAAATCGACAATATTTTCTTCATTTCCAAGGGGGATCCACACTGTACAAGCTTTGCTTTTAGTGGACCCCTCTCATTTCCATTTATGCTCAATATTGTACTTTTTTTTTTTTTTACGAAGTAATAATGCTCGTCTGTAAAATTGTACTTGATTTATATTACTTTATTTTACTTTGTATTATGTTTTGAATGGAAATGGAATAAAGAATTGAATTTAATTTAATGCAATTTAAAGAAATAATTAAAACAACCGTAAAGCAATAGGCATATTTATCGAAATTGCTAAGAAAATAAGATTATTCAAAGAGCTGCTAATTCAAAGCAAATTTTAAAACCCCTGAATAATAAGGACTATTCTATTTATTCATCATTGAGTATATCAAAATGAAGACAAAACAGAGAGCTGTTATGCTAGAATCAACACTTTCTTAAAACAAAGGGGAACGGTTAAAACGAGAAGGAGCCCCCCTCCCCCTACACACACACTACCTCCCCCTTCCGATGACAGAACTTATTTGGACATGTTAAAAAGACTTTTACAAACAATCTTCGTTTGTTCCAAGAATAGTTCAATTTATAAACAAAAAAATAAGGAAAAGGTGGAAGTGAAAGCGAAATCTGTAAAATATTAGTACATTTTTTGGTAATCTGTGTTAAAATTTGTCATTAATAGACTTCCATTTTTAGTTAATAATTTTTTTTATATAACTCGCTTCGCTCTCTTACTATTTTGAAATATAACCACCCCCCCCCCCTCCCCGTACACCATATTCTGCCCCAATTCCTCAAGTCATTACGCGCTACTGCCCATGCTTATAACTGCAGCGGAAAATTAATCAGATAATATTGAACTCACAATTTTTTTCAGAGCGAGCGACAATTTGAAAAGTCATGACGATTGAAGGCGAAAAGAAAGAAAGACAATATCGTGAGGGTGTTCTCGGGCAATGCCGATGGATCTCAAATTTTTCCTTATATCAGAAGAGATTAAAATTGAAATCATGACTGGAAGAACCCAATGACAATACCACGAATCTTAAGTTTCACCCTTTCATAAATTGATTTTTGTAATTATGAAATAAATATATTAACCGCTGCAGATCTGATGATCTTCAACCGATATCAAGTTACTTCTACATGTATAGTAATGACGGACCGGATGTTTTCTTGCAACAACGTCAATGGATGTGGGAAAAAATCGGTCAGGAGACAAAAGCTTCATATATTTCCTGCTTTCAAAATATTATTAATGGGATTGAAAAGGTGTAGACGTATTTGCGTGGGTGGCGGTAGGTAGACAAATGAATCGAAAGCGATTAAACAAAATTGACACTGCGATGGACTTTAGCCTGAGCATGAATATCATATCGCTCGCTGCGGGGGTTCGTGCAGGTCATAATAAAACCGTGTCGTATTCTCCTGCAGACGATTGTGTTTCCCCGCGGATTCAGGATTCTGCTGAAAATTGGAAGCGCGCGCAGAAGAATCCCTGTGTAGATCGGACGTGTTCCTTTAGCAAACCTTGAAGACTGATGTTCAGAGGAAGTCGGTAGTCTGGAATATCAACAGGGCGATAACCCTTATTCGGCTCAGTTCCAGAAAAAAAAATCAGGGGAAATGAGCTAAAAACCCATCATATCGATTTGGATTTAGTTGGATATTTCACTTTACATTGGACTACAACAACCTGCCAAGTACAGTCTTGAGGCCTACTCGTCAAAACTTCAGGATCTTTATGTTCATGTAAAGCCACCATCAACTCCGGTCATCCGCAAAGTGGAAGCATCCCCGGCATTCGCTTGGTTCAGTTTATTTCAGATCTTCACTCACTAAAAAACAGATCACCATCATCATTGATTCTTATATTCTATTGCTGCGTTAGAAGAATTGTTATTCTTTAACCAAGAGGTATTAAAGTGACTTCAAGATCGGAGAATCATGGCGGAGATGCTGAGCAAACAAGTCAGCTGTTTGCTAATGTCCGTGTTTGTTCTGCTGCTCAAACAGACTGGAGAATGCTTGGCCAATATAGGTGAGTCATCGGCTTCTTGAACCCGACTTTGCATATATTTTATCCAACCAATCTTAATCTTATATATGTGTAAAATATCTAGTATTCAATATAAGCTGTAATTAAAAAAAAAAGAATGCATGCTCTAATTGTGTGGTATATCCAATAAATGGGTTATTTTATTGAATTAGCAATACAAAACAAAAGTTATACAAAGTGATGTATACGAAAGAGTAAAAAATGAACCGACAACTATTCTATTTTTGAATACCTTTCCATATACATCAATATATAAGTCAGTTCTGTTCAGGTCAGTTCAGTTTATTCCACTTTTCAACAAACAAACATGGAGAAATACATGGTATTAATGCAAATTGTATACATATAGTTTAAGTTCAATACTTGGTGATGATTCTATGATAAAAGACAAGAAAAAATATATTATACCTATACGAATCTATAAAATTTATTTACATGGGTATAGGCCTAAGAGATAGCGTTTGCAAGTTTTGTGAAAATATGAAAATATCATTATCCGAACGCAATCAACAGTCAGTCAACAATTTTTCTTTAAAATATATTCATTTCCAAAATATACATGTACAATGTTAATTGCCCTAGACTGCCAAAATTTCAAACTCAGTTTTAACATTGTATACATTTTTATCTAAATGTTTTCTCAATGAATTATACCAAATTTATGATAATCATCAGTTTCAGTCAAAAGTCTCATTTGGGCTTAAAATGTGCCATCATTTCATGGTATCAAAACTGACCTGCCGACCCAATCAAAGTTTTTTTTTGTGTGTGTGCGTTTTCTGAATTATTGTTAGTCAGACATCAATCGTATGTAGACATAAAACCTAATTCAGTGCTATAAATATTTAGTACACACGGCTTGCATGCATGGCGATGATATATCGACGATAATCAATTAGCATTTCCCGATTTAATCCATTATCATCCTTATCATGGGCTATAACTGTTCGGGATTACGTAACCGACTCTTCTGGGATTATGAGAAGCTACACGTGGTGTGGGTGTGGCATTATAATATGGACTGACGAATGAAGTAAAACCTGAATTTTGACTGATTGGGGAATATGGGATTAGAAAGGATATAGGTGTTTCCAAGATGCCAAGGCTGTCTCAAATGCAGCTGCATATTATGACAACAGAATCCTTGGTGCAATTATAGGTGTCATTTTTAAGGAATAATATTCAGATTTTGGCAGAGGATCTTATTTGGAAATTAAAACACATCCTTTTTCTTTGGGCCTATATACCTCCCTTTGATCCATAACATTTTATACATTGCGTAAATTATATGATTTGTTTATTATATTACAAACGCATTAGAAAATGAAAGAGAGCACTTAGACCCCAATTATGATTACCATCAAACGAGCCGATGGAAATTATATTAGGCGGGTATTTGCATTATTCTTGTGCGATGTTAGTGCAGAAGAGTCCTCATTATGCCTGAAAGTAGCCAGTTCGGTTTTCTTAGAAGATGATCGAAGAATAACCGTTTATGCGAAGATGCCCCCCCCCCCCCAATGATTTAAACCAACTACATTCAATCGGAAAATTTAAGTTTGTTGTTGTTGTTTTTTTTTTTATAGGTATAAATGCTTCCCTTATTTATATGCTTTTAATAATCAGGAAGATTTTGTTATTCCCGGAAGTAGCTACTTGAAGATGAACTCGAAGTGGGGAATTCCTGTGTTTATAAACGTCAAAACAGTTATCTTCGTCGTATTGGCTGTTTTTCTTTTAGTTGAGAAGATTGCTTAATAGGAATAATGATTCATGTGGGGTTATCAGGTGAAAGAAGTAAAGAGAAGACAGTGGTTATAATGAAAGAGGGAAAGGAAAGATGGGCGGGAGAGGGATGGGTAAAGAAGGGGGGAGTTTTCGGTTGTGGCAGAGGCATGCTGGATGAGATAGGGTGTAGGCCCAACTTAAAGGTGAAAGTAGAATTAGGAAAAGGAAACCAATTGGAAGGAGAAAAGGAAATGTTTGGACGGTCTCCAAACGCTTGTCTATTGAACCCTGGGGACGCAGTGGATTGGAAGCAATGAAGTTGCCATCTCTATCATCATCGAATTCTTGCCAGTCATCATTGTCATGATTTGGACCATCAATCCTCTGTGATTACCATGCTGCCAAAAGCCCTTGACGCTCTATTACCCTTTGTAATTCAATGTCTGCATGCTATACCCTTCCAACCGGTTTGGTTTCCAATATTTTGTACAAGTAAAATGTCAAAATTATGGTGCCAATTCTACATTGGCAGCCATCTTTGACAGTTAAGTCATATCTGCATGCAACATATTGAACGTAACCTTTAATAATGAATAGACTTCGTATAATCATGGCTGTATAGTCTGTGGGGGTAAATTGCCAATTCGTCCACTGCCAACTCGTCCACTCACCACATGGTCTACCTTCATTTAGTCCATCGACATTTCGTCTAACATCCATTTGGTCCAATAACCATTTAATCTAATCATCACTTCGTCTAATCACCAGTTCGTCTATTACCGTTTCGTCTAATAACCAGTTGGTCTAATACCCATTTTATTTTCATTCATTTTGCACAATTAACACTTTAATTCAATTAGACCACATGGTATATGGACTAAATAGCTATTGGACCAACTGGTTATTAGACGGAATGGCATTAGACTAAATGAAAGTAGACCATGTGGTGAGTGGACAAACTGATGGTAGACCTAATGATAGTAGACGAGTTGGCAATTGGACGAATTGGCATTAGACAGATTGGAAATAAACCGTCTGTGGTCTAGGGCGCTGTATACTCCTACCCACCAACCCAACACTCATAAAACAGGAGCCCCTCCCGCCTCCCCTCTTTTATTTTCAGAAGGATGTAGTTTTAATTCTCATCTCCATATAATACATAAAAATTGGAAAGGTTTAACAGTGAAAGTAGGAACACAATCTGCGACCTTCCAAATACACCTGCCTATGTAGGACCAATTCGATTTTTGGAGGAAAATATATTTATAGCTGTCCATGGATGATTTTATGCATTATCAATATTCTTATCTTGAAATTATCTGGATGAACTTTCCCCCTATATAGGAATGTAGTCAAATATGCACAAGTCTGTAAATATGCGGCGATTTTATGAAGGAAAATTATCTTGTGACAAGAACAAATAAATCAAATATTATGGGGTTTTGTTATTTTTAACCTTACCTATAATCGTGGCTGCATGCCGTGTTTTATTGAAAAAAAGTGATCTTCCTCCGAAGTTCAAAAATTTGCCAATCATGGAAAAGGCGTCAAGTTTGTTTGGTTTGACCTTTGACCTCTGCTGTATAACAATCATCGGGTGATGACAGGGTTGACCCGAACCTGCTCTATTTTCAAGTTCAAACTCAGGCGTATCGCTGAAATCGGTTTATAGTACAGCCATAAACAATGTACAGGAATAAATAATTACTACATGCCCTATGTGCACATCTGTAAACTCGCTCAGATGAGAAAGGTTTTTCATAAGCATTAGTATTATGATTATAAATCATTGCAAAAATGAGAGCTTTTAATATTGGCATTTACTGACCACCAAACCATGTGGTTTCTAACAAAATTGCAATATGATGTTTAAAACGTAGTAGTTGTGGTTATGAGTGCGGTCGCGACCAGCGAGCAGTATCTCAAATGACAAAGGCTGTCTGCTTAGTTCATTATTGGAATGTAATCTATATCTTTGTTTGGAAGATAGAACAATGGGATATTTACAAATACAGTGCAATGGTATCCCTCACAGCTTGTGATTGACATAATAATATAATTGGCATTGGTTACGGAAATGATATCGATCAGTATTATTCAGGGGCCGCGGAACCGGGGGGGGGGGGGGCTGGGGGGGCTTCAGCCCCCCACTTTTTTCCAAAACCGTGTACAAAAACGTACAAATATCCATATGATTGTGATTTTTAGCATGGTCAGCCCCCCCCCCCACTTTTGGCTCAGCCCCCCCCCCCCCCCACTTTGAAAACCGATCCGCGGCCGCTGTTATTGCAGTGCTCTATAACGCAATCAATATTCCAATATCATTTGTTGAACTATACATAACGTTGCAAATTTAGCACAGGGGTGAAATGAGATTTGTTGTTGTATACCCCGTTTTTTTTTTTTTTTTACATTTTCAGGGGACCTTAAACCATTTTAGTAACGCATATATTGCTTATTGGTTTAGATGCTCCATTGCATGCCTGGTTGAATGTTAATATCATATCCCATCAGGCGTGTGATTGATGATGACGTCATGATCGGGCTCCATACGGATAAAAACACAACGGGTTCCCTCATCTTCATACACCTATAATGAACGCTTGAAGACGAAGGGGGGGGGGGGTCGTTAAAATTATTGCTGGTGCGTGCCCTTCTACATATAACAGTGAAAATCCATTGGGTTTGTAATGCGTGTTGTATTCATAATGCAAGGGCCGCACTAAAGGAATCGTAAAGTTTGCGATGTGAGCAGCAATTTTCGAGTTTCCCCAATAAAATTATCGGAGAAGTGAAACTATATGAAAAATCATTTCTGATATCGGCAATTGAAACATGTTGGGGTAGGAGCTTTATTCTTTCAATATGAATAACTCATATAAAAAAAATGTGTAAAGTGATAAATGTCTCAAATTTAGCACAATATGGGATAAAGAGTGAACATGTTTGTTTGGTATGATTTATAAAGTTGTGTTCCAATTCCCCCCCCCAAAAAAAAAAAAAAAATTAGGGCCTGTAAGTCTGTTTTCGTCAAGAAAATTGCACTTATTCCCTTTTTCAAAATATTCTGTTAGTATATAGGATGACGCAGCATGGGACTGGGGGCGACCGCGCCAATTAATTTTCAAGTAGTTAGAAAAAAATGAGGAGGAAAAGAGATAAAGAAAAGATAAAGAAGAAAGAATCAAAATGTAATTGTGAGGATCAACGTGTAATTGAGAAAAAGATTGACGTCATCTTATGATCTTTTATTGTTTTGATTACCCCTTCAAAAATACCCTTAGACCAACCCTGTGTCGTATTCAAACTTTTTCAGAGTACAATCTCTTTTGTAATTCATAATGATATTTTTTATGAAAACGAATACGGTATAAGATAATCGGTTCTGAAAACGATTAAAACATATGCAATCGGGTATTTTTTTTTCTAGATCTTTTACCGGCCATGGGATTTCTGACCTTTTGTTTCGCTTTTCTAAGTCATTCATGCTTTAGATGTAAACTTATACTCTGTTGATCTTTGCTTAAGTAATAGCCCGTTATATGGTTAATGGCGGAAATCAGTATTTCCGATTTCCGTTTTCCTTGTATTGTGCGTATTATTCTCTGGACGATGTATTATTAGATTAATCCGGACCGGAGTTGTGGAGAACGTAATTTTTATGTCAAAATTGATTTAAAATTGAAATATAACCAGTTAATTAGTGGTAACATTTATATAGCGCTTCATACGTTGTGCTTTTAAGCGCTTCATATTGTAATTATTATTACCCAGGTCACAGGAGCCATCACTGTTCCACACTTAAAGTGCACCATCTCCACTCTCTGGGGAGTATCCTGGCCAGACAACCGTTTATCGGTGCACACGTGCCAATCTAATCACATTGGCTTTCACATCCTATACCGGGTACCAATTTAACACCTGAGTGGAGAGTGGCAAACGTGGATAAGTGTCTTGCCAAAAGACTTTAGCGCCACGTGGGATTCGAACACTCGACCCTTGGTTTAAGAGTCAAGCGACTGAACCACGTCACCTCCATTGTTCCTTTTACGTTTGATACATGTGAAGTGTGATATAATGAATGATCTAGGCCACTGGCGCAGGTCGACAGACGGGGGCTCAACCAAGAGAAAACGGAGAAAAAAAGAAGGAAAAGGAGAGGGGAAGGGGTCGATATGTGATGTCTTTATTCTGGATATTATGGCAATTCGTATTCCAAAATTCGATGATTGCATTCGAGAGCTAAAAAGTTAGCTTTGAAGAAATCTTGCCCATACGTCATGTCTGGCCCCTCTAAATTTTTGGCTCATTTCACTTCTTATCTAGACAATGAAATACTTCGCACATTTTTTTTTAATGAATATCATTTCAAATATTTGTTCTACTTGTTACAATCATTTGATTATTTTCTCATTCTCAACAGAGGTGAAGTTTGCTGGTTCTTGTGACTTCGAGACGGATGATCTCTGTGGGTACGTCCAGGGGGATCGGGATGATTTTAACTGGAAGAGGAGAACGGGACCAACCCCATCAAGGGGTACAGGACCAGATTACGACCACACTCTTGGAGAAAATGGCACTGGTATGTTTAGAGAAGTTAGATAAATCCTTTAAAAACAAAGAACATAGAAAATGGCTGGTTATTAGTTTCAAATCACTTTATGTACATGTGTATTGTTATATTTCTGAAGAATCTAATTTGTTATCACTGAATGAAATAAGTATAATTTACACCCATTCTGTTAATAATCAATATAAGAACCCCTTGTCCTTTCACCAGAGCGGTTGTGCCTGTAAAAGTCTAACCATATGTGACACAATCACAATAAAGACCGGGTAGATATCGGGGCATTTTTAATCAAGCCTTAAACGTCGTTACGAGAATGAATACATCTATTTATGAAAGTTTGTTTATTTGTAAAATGCAAAATTAGAACATTCGTCATTCTCTTAGAAGTATTTCTGTCAGCCAGTCAATGCGTTTATCTTCGGTAGATGTAAATACCCCCTTTCCACATCTCACCCACAGGTCACTACGCCTTCATAGAAGGAACAGGTGTTCACGCCTGGAATGCGGCCCACCTCATCAGCCCCTCCCTTGCTCCCCTCCCCACCTACTGCGTGACCTTTTTCTACCACATGTACGGTGACGATACGGGGGAGCTGAGCCTCCGGGTCCTCGACGATTCCCAACCGGAGAAACTTTCCGAAGAGCTGTGGACCATGTTATGGGAGCAAGGAAATCAGTGGTTCAATGTCAGCGTTGATGTACCGTGTGACCGGGGATGCAAGGTATGATATAGGATTGGATGAAAATATATCGGGTCGGTTTCACGAAACCGAAGTTTCTGTATATCCTAATGCTAAAGTCACACCAATACCGATTCTTAACCGGTTTCTAATCAATCGATGATTTCTTTTATTGGAAATAAATTATTTCCTTTTTAATGATGTATCTTCAAACAACCAAAGACATTAATAATTTTACACGGAAAGGAAAAAATAAATAGCTGCAACTTTATTTAAACTTATGATGTGAATACAATTAAGATGTTTCAAATTTGGGGGGAGGGGGCCGGGGCGACTTTTTAAAGTTCTCTATTGAATAATATGGATAATAGAGTTACACCGCCAAGACCTCTCTTTTTAATCTGTCATTTTCTCTTTTCTAATTTTTCTCCCCATTTTCCACAACTTAAAATTATCACTGTCAATATCACAAACATTCGTAATGTGATTATCGAGGATGAGGAAAACGATTTTATATTTTTATATATCGTTTCATTTCCAGCTTTCTTTCGAAGCTAAGCCTGGTAATGGTTATTGGTCTGATACAGCTGTAGATGACATCACAGTCGTCAATGGAAGCTGCTTCCCTATAGGTATGAAATTGTCTTCACACATTTTTCTCTTTAATGCTTCTCCTTTTCTTATTCTTGATAGTAATAATTGTGTTCTTATTATTTTTCTTCTTCCTCTTTGTTCTCCTCCTCCTCTTCCCCTCCTCTTCCTCCTCCTCCTCTTCCTCCTCCTCCTTCACCACCACCACCGTCACCTCTTTCCTTGTCACTTCTTCCCCCCTCCTCCTTCTTGTTCTTCTTCTATATCGAATGTTCTTCATCTGCGTCTTTACCAACTGCTTTTCAATTTCTCTCCAGATATTTGGTATAATAACTTTGGAACGAAGATTCTATTTCCTTCCATCTAATTTACTGAGATCGTTCTTTCTCACTCAGAGTACTAATGAAACTGATATGCTTGTTATTGTAGAATTATAACTAAACGTAACTGATTATCAAACACTGTTATATTTCATGAGTAAATTTGTAAAAGGAACTGTTACTGGTCCCGATCCGAGAAATCGATCATATTCTAAACATAATTTTATTAAAAATGACATGGCAATCATGATAGATGTCATTTTTGTTTTTCACATGTTCACCATATCTAAACACATTTTGTTATTTTCATAAATTATTATTTTTTGCTGGAAGTTATTAAAATTGACCGATATACCTAACCGCATGCACGCCGAGAATATACACTACGTAATTAAACCCCTTTTGGTATTTGACGTCACCAAATTCTTGATGGACCCACACTGAGAGAAGGAGTCGCCTTACGAAACTGAGGAGATAGAGGGTGCTCATTGCACCCCCCCCCCCTCTTCTCTCTCTCTCTCTCTCTCTTCAATATGTATCCCCAAAATAGCAAACTTGCGTCAAGAGTGCTGTCTATACATATTAATATATATATATATATATATATATATATATATATATATATATATGTATATATATATATATATATATATGTATATATATATATATATATATATATAATTTAAACTGTTCCATCAGATCACTTTGATTTGATGGCTTATATTAAAAGGAACCAGTGAAGTTTTCCATCTGGGAGGAACACTTTTCTGGTCCCACACCACCTCTCATTCCAATGGGCGTTAGCCCTCCTGCCCACCACGCCATTCGTAATTAGAGTCGGTCTCACGTCGAGTCTTGACCCCGATCTATGCCGTCCGATGTGACCTATACGTCCGCCTGATATGACGTGCTCACTCCTAAAAGATGCAGGCAGACTAATTTAATTCCATTTGTTTTTGTTTTGATATGAAACATGGCATGTGGCCGATGGCAAGTTAGAGGCATGGTCGAGGGAAAATCGCATGCCAATTTCACCTCCAGCTTTCAAATATATTTTAAGATCTTTGTTACTATATTCCTGAAAGACTGCAACGACACCCTATCCAACGCCCCTCCATCAATGACGTCAAGATAAGAGTAAGAGCCCAGAACCCTCCCTTTTTGATAAAAAATAAGAATAGAGCAAATCAATCTGTTTTACCATCTATAACGAGTTTGCAATATTTTCAACTTCAAGTACGGAATTGCATCATTCATCATTTCAAGTTCTATTCATAAAATTGACATGATTAAACGCAATAAACAAAATTATATGAGTACATTGACAGAAAGAGAGAAGCAAAAACAATATTATTATGCGGTTTCGAATTTGATTCAACCTGATAATATACAGTTAACGTGGTTAATATGGGTATGTTGTGTTTGATACTAATAACAAAATGGATGTTGACAACTAATCCAGAATGGCTGAAAACTGCTTTACCAATCTTGCCATCTTCAATGTTTTATTTTTCTTTGAGACATTTCAATGATGATCACAATATTTATTTCGTGATAATACTGCCAGTTTATGTGATGAAATTTGCCCTAAAAACATGAATCAGGGGGCGGATTCCAGATTTCCCAAAAGGGCCGGGGCAGATTTGTCCTGAAAAGTTTTAACAGGCAAAAAAGGTGTCTTCACTTGCGTATGCTCGACATTTCCAATAACAAGTACTTTAAGTGCTCCAAAGGGGGGGGGGGGCATGGGCCGAATGTGCCCCTACCTGGATCTGTCACTGTCATGAATGATGGTAGGGTTTGAGATCCCTCGTAAAGATGTCTCTCGGTTTGTCTAATGACCCATTAACACTTGAAAGATTGATCAGATATGGAGTGCTTCGTAAACACGTGGCATGTTTATTAATGACAAATCGATCTCCCGTGTAGAAATCTTTCACTTTCATTGTGTCATCAGTCATCATGTACAGGATGCAGGGTTTCAGTTCTTTCTCTTTCGCTGTTTAAATTAGTGTACGGGACATGCGAAATAAATTAATGGTATACGTCTACTAACTATATCTGTATATAGGGCTACATTGGCCATCCTATCAGGGGGTGCATGGAGCAGACTGCTCTTTTCTAAAGAGAATTGAATTACCCCCCCCCCCCCCAAATAAGAGGGAGAGGAGAGGGAGTGAGAGGGGGAAGGCAGAGAGGGGGGTAGGGGAGGGGGAAATAGGGATGATAAATGGGTCGGGTTTTTTGCCGCCTTAAAAAGGCGGCAAAAAACCCGACCCTGACAAAAAGGCGGCAAAAAACCCTGACACACTTTTTTCCGCAATGAGCGATAGTCATGTATGGGAGGGACGGACAGTGTGCGTCTCAGATGCTTCCTATAAATTATTTCTATAATTTTTGTTACAAAGCAAACTTCGAGTTTCTTAATAATGTTGCTGTTGTTGCTATTTTTTTCTTTTTAATCTATAGAGCCTGAAGTGGGAAGGTTGACTTATGATTATAATATTTTGCGTGCGCTGTCAGACTTGAATGAAATGGCTCTAGGGTTCTATGCTTGTCCCGTATTTCAAACATTTAAATGTCCCTAAATTGTTCTAAATTACTTCAAAAAGCCACTTTAGAACCCTTTTTAGATTCCTTACAAAACCATTAAAGTTTTTTGAGCACTTGAAAGCCCATTTTCTCCAGGTATCCTAATACGGGACAAAGGGTTCCAATTTGCACCTTTCTTCTTAAAAGTGTTGGAAGCTGTTTGGAGAGGTGACACGTACAAACCTATATTTACTGCCTTTTGACCTGCATGTTTAATAACTTTATAATTCCCTATTTTCTTTGTGATTTTGCAGAAGACCCGTCAACCCTCCGTCCTTCTATGACGACCACGGGCACATCTACCAAAGAGTCGAAAGAAACCTCCACCTTACACCCATCCATGGAAACTAGCACGCACCCCTCCCCGCATTCAACACTTGATTACCAGATCATAGAGTACAAGTACGATGAGCGATTCATCACCATCATCCTCGCCGTCGGTCTCACGTTCTGGAGTGTCGTCTTCATCATCATCTTCATCATCTTCTGTTACTGCGACAAAAGACAAAATGGCGGGAGGCCGCGCGGGATGCAATATGACGTCACAATGGACTCGCCGCATCCCGAAAAGCAGAGCGCGAACATGGCGACGTACGTGGAGATCGACGAACAGGAGCGAGAGCACGTCGAGTCGGTGGACGGCGGGGATGGCGATATCGTGAAGTTAAAAGATAGATCGGAGGCATTTTGTTCGGATGAGAGTTCATTGGATTCGGAGAGGTACAGTGTTCCCTTCATCACCACGCCCAAACCGCCCCGTGGGCCGTCGCCGTGTGGGTACATGAGTTTACAGCTTGACAGTTTGAATAATAACGGAAATACTGAGTATCAGCCGCTTAGTACGGTCGATTTAACGGAAGTCCCAGCGTAACCACGGCAACAAAATCACCAAGAAAGAACATTCATAATCGTTTATCGTACTGTTGATGTAAATATCGCGATTTGAGAATTGAATTCAAGGAAATGCTTTCAGAGATTTATAACTGACATAATATTTATTGATATGATTATAGAAGTACTTCATCGTCACATGGATTTCGTTATCATGTTTATCACCAGAGAGTATTGATTGCAGTGTCTCCCGCCGTGACAAGGGTGACCCACCAACTAAGTATATCATTTATATTAACAGGACATGCAAGAAGAGGATTTTGATACGACCGTTCCAGAGAGTGTATACGACGTACATGATCATGATGATGGATAGTGGATACTGCGTTTATGCTTTTAGATTTGATACATTCATGGCCGTATGCAGAAGTTATTACTCGAAAGCGAGGGAGTGAGGCGGCAGAGCTTTTCATGGGGGCACTTTTGCATTTTCTAAAGAGTGACATTGAAGGATTTGTGCACACTTTCGATGAATTTTGTGCAAAAATTTACATCAAAAAATTAAAGTTTTCAAACTGCCCCCGCTGCGTCCGGCCATGGCTATGTTGTTTCAGTGTTGGACATGACGTATTGTTTAGCTGAATGGACCTTCTTTCACGTTTTTAAAACAAGGAGCAACAAAAACAAGAAAACCAACCAAACCCCCTTTTTGCTTGTTGATTCGAAAGGAAACGGGAGTAGGAATGCCCCCCCCCCCCCCTCCCTCCACTTATCATCGTCAACCACACCACTCATGATAATAGTGTGCACTAAAAAAATGCAAAAGTCATGATCCTTTTTGAAAACCATTAGACGAAAAGATGATGAAAGTGAAATGATTTATTCGAGAAAATGATCTAAAATTGCTACAAATATTTTTCATGATTGCCGATCTGACAATGCTTGAATAATTAATGGAGAGGAGTTTTCTCGAGTATCGTGTGCGTATATTGGCATGTTGAGTAATCATTTTAGTGAGGTTTACATTATGTTTTGCAGCACAGAATGAGGGATAAGGTGGTTTTAATCAGAATTCTTGTAAGTCATGTTTTACTGGTCTATCAGTTAAACATAGCTTTAGTATGCCTTACATGAATTTTTCTCATCAATTGTATGCATTCTTGAGAAGCTTCTTTTTAGAAAATTGAGAGGCTGTTGTCCTTTATCCTATCAAAGAAAAAAAAAGATTAAACAATTTTCTCCTACCATTATCTATGGGTGGTTGGGAATAATTTGGAAGTACAAACGAATATTAAACATACTGGTATCTATCTCCGAAATATATATATTTTGGGGGTCTAAATTATTTTGGTTGAATAACATAGAACAGGTAAATCCGAAAAAACAAATTCTAAGACAGACTTCCCCATCGGCTTTATTCCAGAACAAACTATTTCTCGCTCGATTTCCCGATTTTAAGAACACAAAGGGTCGTTTATTTGGACGATGTGAAAATGGCTAAGAAAGAATAACATGCTCGTTTATGAAAACAGGTAAATCAAATTGAAGGTCATATATTCTTTCATTCTCTCAAAATAAATGAATGTAACTACCTTGCCAGGTTCCTCCAAAATAATAACGAAGGTTCCCACGTCTGGGTTGAAAATAGTGTTCTATCAATAAATAAAAATGATTAAAAAATTATCCAATGTTGGGTTGAAAGGGAACATGCATGCTTGTAGGGTATTTAATAAAAAAAAATCGTGTAATGGGTAATTTTCACACAACATTGCATGTAATTTGCACATAATTATCCATTATTTTACCCAACAAACATGCATGTTCCCTTTTCAACCCGATATTTGGTAAATCTTTGTTTTAGATAGTTTTAGTATCAAGTTTCTCCTTTCTGACCCCCCCCCCCCCCAATACTTTCATCGAACATTCATTATCTGTGGTCAATAGACAAGCAGTGAAACTATGATCATGTCATGTTATTATTGATTTTTCTTCGTCGTTAGAAGATGTTTTATCCAATTATTATTCAAACAAAATGTTAACACTATTACTATTTTTTAGGGCAAAAAAGTTAAATCCCAGCGTTCTGCTCTTTATTAAGACATCAAGTTTAAGAACCTTGCCATGTTGATCAATTACAGCCATTTATCAATACTGATTATGTTATATAAATGTGCAATTAATATGTGAGGGGAAATATCTTTTTCAAAATGCAGCTTAAAGGAAAGTGCGTGCACCAGACATAAACTGCATTTATGTTTTGATCAATTTTGATCGAAATTGCCTTTTATACAAATTTGATTGTACTGATTTATTAAAATTGTGATTTACAGAAAAACTGCAAATGGTTTGTTTTATTATTTATTTGCCGTATTTACGTGTCTTGAATACAGATATTGACTCAAAACTGCGCAGATATATTTTGATAATATTATGCACATTGGACAAATAGAACACATCATTTTAAAGTATGTCCAGGTTTCAATGAATGAAAATGGCAATGCCAAATCTTTATAGTTTGGAAATCCTATTTTGCAAAACAATTTGTTTTACAAAAAGCAAGCAGATTAGACGTAAAGACGAAGTTGAAGCTTCGTTCAATATGTGAGAACATATAAGTATGCAGTTTATTTCTTCATGATTTTCTTTTAGTCTTTCAACAGACTTCTAACTTGATGACTAAAGTTCTTCACATTGTCATTTCCCAATAAGGAACACATGGAATGAACAAAATGAAATGCAAACACGGTGATCATTTTCTTTACCACAAAATAATTGTGAAATCCTTTAATCTAGGAATAGCGAGTGTGAGCGATTGTTCAAAAAGCAACTTAATCTTTCTCCGAAAAAATCACAATCGAATTTTGTAATTACATTTTTTTTTTTTATTACAAAGCAAGAGCAAGTAAAGATGAGTTTTTAGTGCATCAGTGCAAACATTTATATATTCTGAATAACGTTTTCGTTTTGAGGAAAATTCAAACGAGAAAACCGACTAAGTCACAATATCAATAAATATTATTTTAATAGTACATAAGGCGTCTAAATAATCAAATCGACTATTTATTCGCCAAAGAAAAATCCGACAGTAGTCATGATTATGTATAAATATTTTTAAAAAACTTTAAAATTTATTTAGGAGGGGTGTCGAAATGATTTTAATTGATTGTTAATCGTAAAATAATTGTATTTTCATTGATTCTATCATATTAAATACGGTATAACATAATATCATGTCGTTACAGGATGATTTAGAAATTTTCTAGGAAAAATATATTTTCCAATTAATTACATAGATCTCTTTTTAAATCAAAGCATCCATTCCACATATTGACAATGATAATGAAGATAATGATAACGATGATGATAACGACGACGACGATGATGATGATGACAATGACGATGATGATAATAACAATGATAATAATAATAATAATAATGGAAATAATGATAACATCATAACAGTAATAATGAAAACAATGATAACATAATAATTATGACGATGAAAATAATGATAAAATTAACAAAAACAAAAATATAACATTTTGATAATAACCAGGGAATATTTAGTGGTTTTCGATTCTTGAATGTCCATCCAACTTGGAATTAAGTTAATCAAGATATTAAATATCGCATTACCGTCAAAGTCACCTAATCATGCCCCCCTTGTATCATC
The DNA here is from genome assembly GCF_037042905.1 of Lytechinus pictus. Taxonomy (NCBI): domain Eukaryota; kingdom Metazoa; phylum Echinodermata; class Echinoidea; order Temnopleuroida; family Toxopneustidae; genus Lytechinus; species Lytechinus pictus. The sequence goes on along the minus strand of NW_026974140.1, from coordinate 4,631,074 downwards.
TCAAAAGCTGGCAGCTAGCCATGTCTCGATGACTCTAAAGAATTCTTATAAGGGTGAAGTGCACTCTCAACTTACCTAACTGACATTCATATTATGAGTTATTAGATCTGAAGTATCTGATGAATCATGATTAAAATTCGAATGAAATAATCAGACTTATTATACTTACTCATATCCTGACAATCACTATAAATTCATGCAGTGCAGACAGTAGTCCTATCATGCAAATGCCTCAACAAAAACCGACAAGGAAAGTAAATTATTTTTGTTTTACATAGAACGCAATCAATACAAAATCTGACACGAAACAAAAAAGAAAAAACAAAAAACAAATCACCAATTTCAAAAGAAAAAGGTTTCAGGCAAAGAAGGGCAGTGCAAATGACACGTAAAATGCAGGTAAATCAAAATTGTAGCTCACATGTATGATCAGTTTAGTTAAAGTGACTATGCTTGAAATTGATATCAAAGTCGCATCAAATGTAACAAATGATCATAATTATTGTGCCCCATACAACTGTTTTCTGTTGAGCAGCATATATATCTGGCATATTGAATTGATGAAAGTACATGTAAGTTAATAAAACCACAGATGATATTTCGTTGTGTGTTTGAGTGAAATAGGGATAACCCAGCAGGTCAGACCTAGAAATAAATTCGCTTCATGACAAAAAAAAAGATTGAATGTTTTGAACGACCAGAGGGCGCCCTATACAAACGTGATCTCTTTGAACAAGAGATCTGTGATATGATCTGACACGATGTTAGGTAAAACCTGGGTCATTCCAAATAACCTACATCCTCCATGTGCTCTGGGCAAACTCCCATCTGGCCTCCAGTCTATCCGCAAAGTAACAGGAAACTTCGAATTCAAGTAGGGAATCGCTTAACCTTAACATTTAGAGCAAGTTTTGGGTTCTAAGAAAGAGATTTGTTTCACCATGGAGATTGATTGGCACACAGGTCTATATTTCCTTGGAAGTAGAAAAACGGTATCTCCCGGGGAATTTTGTCTCAAGGTTTACCCTCTCTTCTACGAACTGGGAGGAGGGGGTGACTAAGTATTTATTAGAACTGAAAAGATATGATAAAGGAGGATTTTGTCTTTCAAATCATGGAGGTTGACATCCATGCTCTCTTCTTCAAGTTAGTTCTTAGGCCCGGAAGACGTGAAATGTAAGCGGTAAACTTTACTGGCGTGTTAACTGAGGGCTTGTGGCACTGGACCCCCACCCATTATCCATTTTTTGAACATTCATTGAATGACTATCAATATCTTTTCAAGGTGTACTATGTCATTCTCATTTTTAAATCAGATTTTATATTCGATGTTTCAATGTTTGTTTCCTATTACAATGACGAAGCAGCTTAGACATGTTAGAAATAACTTTTACTCCTGACTTGCCTTCATCAGGGAATAGATTCTGAATCTCAATTTCCAAGTAATAATGCACCAAGGCAATTATGTCTTCAGACACGTGATATTAATTGGCGAGATGCCATCAAAATTATAATTCTCTTGTTATGCTCTGTCAGAGTCTTATTTAATTTGTAAGCAAGAAAGCGTATTCTGTAACTGATTAAAAGACTGTTGATTATGTACGCCAAGGGACGCCAGCATTTCAGAATATCAAAAACTGATGAAGAACAAAAGGATGTCGTATTTTTAGGATATTACAATTGTGATATCAATGGAAACCCATTGTCTTGTTCTACAAAACGATTACTTGATATGCGAACCAACAAGGGTAACTCTCAATTCATCCATGCTCATTGATTTGATTTATACCTCTAACTGTATGAAAGTTGTCGAAAGTCATGAAAGTGGTGTCCTTCACATAGGAATGAGCGACCACTCACTTGTTTATATTGAATGGGGTAAAATCCGGAAACCATCTCCAAGGCATGTATAGAACCTATAGAACTTATAAGAATTTCGATGAAAATCTTTTCTCCTCTGATCTACAAGCCATCGATTGGCAAAGTGTATATACATGTAGTGATGTTAATCATTCTCTTCATCAATTCCAAACAATATTTTCTTTATTGTGTAATTTTCATGCCCCTGTTAGGGAAAGCCGTATTAAGAAACACCGAAAACCTTGGATAAATGCTGAAATTATTGATCTAATTCGTAAACGAGACCAATTGAAAGATAAATCGACTCGAAAGCGTACGCGCGCAAATTGGAGAGTTTATAGAAAAAGTAGAAATTATGTCACTTACAAAATAAAGCAAAACAAACGTAAAATATTCCAAAAGAAAATTAAAGATTCAAAAGGGAATGTGAAGAACACATGGAAAACCTTAACATATTGATACCACGTAAGAATAAAAATACAAAAATTCAATGCTTAATGGTAGTTGAGAAAGAAATTCATGAATCTAAAAAAAATTCACAGACATTGAATGATTTTTTCGTAAAGGTAGGCCCTAGACTGGCCGATACAATCGACAGCACAGGGTCTGCAAATGAAAATAATAATGCAATGCAATTTCACCCGCACTCATTAGTCCATATCTTCTAGGAACTCAAACTATTCAAAGATGAATCGCTAAATATTACCATTGGTGGAACCCCCTAACAAGAGTTACCCAGTGCAAACATTTAGGGGAAAACACATTCAAAATGTACAGAAGAAATGTAGTAGCGGTTTGTTTATGCTAAAATCGATACGAAGTATGGTTGACAAGGATACAATGATTGCCCTGATTTCATCTCATCTGTCATATTGTGATGTAGTATGGGGAAATTGCGGCAAATGTCTAAAAGATAGCCTCCAAAAGATTCAAAATCGGGCAGCTCGCGTTATCAACAATACCCCCTGGGATTCATCCGGAAACGATAATCTAAATGAACTAAATTGGGATACACTTGAAAAGAAAAGGAAAGAAAGTGTTGCACTAATGATGTTTAACATACTCAATAACTTAGCCCCTTCATAACTAATCAATAGATTTTCCCTTAAAGAAAGATCACATAACACAAGAAGTGGGAATCTCAATTTGGAAATAATGCAAATAAAGACTGAATCTGCAAAGCGCATGTTTATGTACAGAGGCGCCAGTATGTGGAACTCATTGCCATGGGCGGAAATCCCAGGGGGGACAGGGGGGGACGCGTCCCCCCTACTTAAAATAGTAGGGGGGACACAATATCAAATGTCCCCCCTACTATTTTTTGTCTTTTATGATGGTAACAAATACATCATTCTAAATCGAAATAAAACATGTATTTTGGGACGAGTTGGGACGAGATGACCGTACTTTTGGGATGATAACCTTTTTTTTGCTTGTCAAATTTTCCCGCCCCTTGTCCCCATAGGCGGATCCAGGGGGGCCGAGGGCCCCCCCCCCCCTATTGGCGGAGCAAAAAAAGAAAAAAAAGGGAAAGAATGAAGGAAAAAGGAAAAAAGGAGGGAAAAAGATAGGAGAAAAAGAAGAGAAGGACGACCAGTGCATAAAATAAGATGAGTGGAAAACTTGGAAAATAAAAAGAATCTTTCGTGCCACTATATAAAATTTTCGCTCGCGCTTCGCGCTCGCATTGCCTGTTAGGTGATTTACATATCTTGTTCAATATGGAGCTCAAATATCAAGTGTAGAAGTCAATATACGAAACATATTTCACCTCAGAGATCGAACTTTCATTATTTTGTGTGATTTACAAATTGATTTTTAAGTGCTCTGTAAAAATGTCAGTTTTATGGTCTGAATAATTTTATCAACATTTGCTGCTTGCGCTGCGCACTCGCAAATTGTGATTTATCAGGTACCTATTATTTTCGTGTATTCCATAAAGTTTTCAAAATATCCCTTTTCAGGTCTGATTGTCAAGACGTATCAGCTAGCGCTGCACGCTGGCATTTTGATTGGCGAGTTATGTATGTTTTAATATTGATTATACAACAAACTACTTAAAATCCCCTTTTCATGACGGTTTATCAAAAATTTTAGCTCGCGATTTGCGCTCGCATTAATGGTTAAAAATATATTAACTGATGCATCCTATTCATAATTACAAATTAAAATGAAATGTCCAGTTTTTATGCCTTAATATCATCAAATTTCGCGCCCTCATTAGGCGTTAATAAATATGATATTAATTTAATAACTAAATTGTCCCTTTTGTTTCATCTCGCGCTTAGCAAGAGGAATAGGAAGATAGTCATCATTTTCATGACATGTCGTAAGGATGTCCCGGTCCTATGTCAAAACTCAAAGTAATAATAATAACAATTTTAGCTCTTTTTTTTAAGTGCAATCCATATCCACCTTACAATTTTCCTACAAAGTGCTTGAAATATAAAGCTGTAATTGACTCTTTTTTCAGATCGGAATATCAAAGTTTCATGATTTTCATGATTAAAGATGTATTTAGAATGCCTAGATTCTAGGTCTAAATATGAAACACGCGCGCGCATGTTTATTAAAATACCTAACTTGTTCCCTATTTGAATCATTATCCAGTTTCAGATCACAATGTCAAAATTTTTCTGCTCGCGCTTTGTGCTCGCACTATTAATGTAGGAAGACCCCCTATTACTCATCCTTTTCATGATTTACAAAACATTGATTTTGATTGATTTATTTTATTTAAACACGGTAAAAAGCCCTCGATCAGCCTATGGCTGTTTACAAAACATGAACAGGGTGGCCCATTTTTAGGTCTAAATCTCGATTTTTTTTCTGCTCGCGCTTCGCGCTCGCATCAATTGTTGAATTATATAGCTATCCTGTTCACGATTACAAAAATTGATTAAAATTTTCCATTCTTTCTTTAGAAATTTTCAGCTCGCGCTTTGCGATCGCATTTTTTTATTGTTGAAATATGTAACGCCTTCATATACGTATATAAAAATTTTCTGCTCGCGCTATGCGCTCGCATGACTAATACTCATCCTTTTCATGATTTACAAAACATGAATAGAGTGTCTCGTTCAGTAAATATTAAAGGACTAAATCTCGAAATTTTCCGCTCGCGCTTCGCGATCGCATCAATTGTCTACTTATATACCTATTCTGCTTGAGTTACAAAAAGTGCTTAGAATTTCCATTCTTTAGGTGAAAATGTCAAAAAAATCAGCTCGCGCTCGCATTATTTGATTGTTAAATGCTAACTGCACGCAGTCTTTAACAGGTATCTTTTCCATCAGTTCATTTTTGCTCGCGCTTTGCGTTCGTAGTAATTATTAAGTTGCATACAGATTTTTTTCAGGATAACAAACATTGCCCAGAATGTTCAAATTTTAAGAAAAAATACATGAAAATTTCCAAAATATTAGCTCGCGCTTCGCGCTCGCATCATATAATTAAGGATTATGATATTATATATGAATTTATAAGAATAAAGCTTAGAAGTGACTGATGAGGACTACCCCTTCAAAGAAACAAACACAAATCATCTTCGAGCTGCCGATCGGGGAAAATATGGCTGAAACAAATTTCCGCCCCCCCCCCCTATTGGCGAAGGCTGGATCCGCCCCTGTGTCCCCCCTACCTTTTGGGAGAGATTTCCGCCCCTGCTCATTGCCCACAAATATTCAAGCGGCACAAACGAAACACAATTTCAAGACAGGTCTGAAGAGATTATCTTTGTGATGTGGATCACAATGACTACCGGTATTATTCTTTTTAATTGTTTTTATCAAACATCAACAGACAATTTATATTTACTGTTCCAAGTACATGTATTATTTTCCAATCATTTCATATGTTTTGCTTTATATATGGCAAGCTTCAGTATTAACCAAGACTTATTATTTAATGCTTTATAATTATGTTCAGTGCATGTTTAGTTATCATAAATTTTCCAGTCATTATTATGTGTTTAGCTTTTAACATTGATAAATCATGTATTCATTTTCTTGTGCTCTATTGTCCATTATAGAAACATGTATTTACTTTGACATTTTACTTTTTAATGTTCACATTTACTAATACCATGTTTGCACCGCTTTGTTCGAATTACCGATAGATATTTCATGTTTTTTTTTTTTTTTTTGAGAACGGTATATAATTTTTTCGTCTTCTTCTTATTATCATTATTATTCTTTTTTCTTCTTCATTTCTTCTTCTGTTATCTTCTCCGTTGTCCTTTTCTTCTCCTTCTCACTTTTACCTTCTTCTTCTTCCTTTTTTCTTCTCCTCCCCTCCTCTTCACATTTCAATGATTCATTTGTAATATTTCATTGATGCTTCTGTTTAGGTTAACATATTCTTTTCATATATATTGTTCGTTAAGCACTGGTTTTAAAATGTTTACTATGTCAATTGTATATTATGTTCCACACGGCCCCAATGGAAATCAGTCTGTGAACTGTTTGGGCTTTTTAACCGTGTATAAATAAATTCAGTCTTTTCTTATCTTATCTTAATATAATTATTCAAAGGGGTGGCTGTCCTGTCAGAGGTCAATCATTATGATACATATAATATTCCGCCTTTATATATAAATAAAATATACACCGTATAAAGCTATTTCGCTTAAGAGGCCTACATAGGAAAGACTGCCATTTATCAAGAGTGGCGATCCCGGAGGGCGCCCCCTCAAATTTCGAATTTATGCAGGAGCTACCTTTGAATGGGTTATTCCGATAGAGGAACAAAAAATCTCACGAAGTCGTCGTGCATGTTTTAAAGCTTTACAGGTATCAGGATCATCGGATTGATTTTCCTGCACATATCAAAGAAGGTCAATAGGCTCATGCGCTGGAATATTAGTCTTGATAAATATAATTGAAATATTTAAAAATGGTCTCTAGATCGGAGATCGTTTAAAAATAATAGAAGACTATAAGAATTTTACATGGGAGAGGGATGGGTAATAATAATTTTCTTCGTTTTCTTCTTAAATGCATTACACATTTTGTAGAGTTAAGAAACGCTACATCATCCTCTCAGTAAAAAAGAATAAAAATGAAATAAAGTACCAATTTCTAGGCACTGTACTATGACGAAATACATTCATTGATATTAATAATGGCATGCAACGGTAGCGTTTGAACAATGGCAATTATATCTCTATTGTAATTCTTTTTGGGGGGCTGCTTTGGTTTTGGTTTTCATGTTTAGATAGAGTAGCGCATAGACTTTAACAACAATAATGTTCAAAGAAAGTAGAACATTAATTTATTGAACGCCTACATTGTAACTATGGTATATAGTTATTGGTGTCAATCTTAAAATAAATAGTAAGTTTAAGTCAACAGGGCCCAGGCCTGTATTCATTATGAAGAATGAGTATATCATTTTACCTAATTCTTCTTATTTTCCCAAACTGAGAAAGGTGACGGGAGGGAGCATTTGAAAGATTTCACTGTCTCCTGGGAATCGTGCCCAAGGATTTTAGTAACTGTGTAAATGACCCTTAATTGACGATCTTTCCTGATTCATCTATGTATGTAATTAATAATATGTGTTCAGACTTTCCAAGTGTTACGTTCAGGAAACCACCCAGGGACCCTGACCAGCGGTCAATTAAGAGTTTCTTACCCCTAGGGGCTGTATCATTATTGTTACGTCATTACATCACGTCCTTCTTGCCATGACCATGACGACATTGCCTAAACGCTTATATTGATGAGTACAATTTTCAGATTTAATTTGTATTTCGTTTTGAGTATATATTTTGAATATCGCTGTTGTTGTTGTTGTTGTTTTTATTATTATTTTTATTATTACTATTATTATTATTATTATTATTATTAATTATTATTATCATCATCATTATTGTTACTACTATTATTATCACTATTATTACTATGATCATTATTATTGTGATCATCATCATCACCATCATAATCATCATAGATATCATTATTTTACTATCTGCCAGTATTACGAGTACAGTGTAAAACACATCATAATTACTATAACAGTTATAAAAAGAAGAAGAAGAAGAACATCGAGCAAATAAACTGTCAATAACCTCTGATAAGCTGCAAGACTTATTGATTAAAGATAAATCATTAGTAATTGAAGTTGGAGCCTCAAGTTGAAAAGTGGTCGAGCAGTTGGTCACAAAGAGGCCGACTTTATCGTCACTTTGCCAAACGATTTTGTCTCAAGTATAGGTTTCCATCTACGAAGCCCCAAACCGGACATTTTTGACAACCAAAAAAAAAAAATTATCACGTACGTACGTAGTATTATTACGTACGTACGTGATAATTATTACGTACGTACGCAGTATTATTGCGTACGTACGTGATAATTATTACGTACGTACGTGATAATTATTACGTACGTACGTGATAATTATTACGTACGTACGCAGTATTATTACGTACGTACGCAGTATTATTACGTACGTACGTGATAATTATTACGTACGTACGCAGTATTATCACGTACGTACGCAGTATTATTACGTACGTACGTGATAATTATTACGTACGTACGCAGTATTATTACGTACGTACGCAGTATTATTACGTACGTACGTAGTATTCTAATTTTCATTGGTCTATGGAATCCGATATTCGCCGAATGTGGCCGACATCGGCACCCCGCATTGGCCCAACCAACGTCAGCTTGCTAGCTGGGACCATGGTTGGACCATAGTCATGCTGGTGATGATCATGACTTTTCATCGATTATAGGGCCTATATAACAGGGACCTGGGAACGATTTTTTCATTGGGGGTGCTGAAATCTCTCCTCAAAGGTGGGGGGACACAATAATTGAATTTTCCATAATTACACACACACACACACCTCTAAGGGCACCACACACACACCAACCAATCCTCCCCCCACACACATATATATTACATATATATATATATATACATATATATGACAGTCACTTCTTAGCTTTCTTCTTATAAAAGAACATAGATATATAATGAGATAAGTCGAGCGCGATCGAAACGCGAGCTATTTTTTGGGGGGGAAATTCATGTATTTTGTCCTGAAAAATTGAATATTTTGAGCAATGTTTGTGGTCCTGAACAAGATGCGTATGTAACAAATAATAACTGCGAACGTGATCAGTGCGAGCAGATATTTTTTATATACGCTCTGGTCTGATCGAAAGGGAAGTGTTATAAGGAATGTTTGCAGTTACTCATTAAGACGATTCATATATCACCAATCAAATAATGCGAGCGCGAAGCGCGAGCTGAAAAAATTGACATTCCGACCTAAATACTGGACATTCTAAGCACTTTTTGCAATCATGAACAGGATAAGATGCGAGCGCGAAGCGCGAGCGGAAACAAAATTGAGATTTCAGACCAAAAAAACGAGACATTCTAAGCACTTTTCTAATCAAGAACAGGATAGGTATATGAATATACAATTGATGCGAGCGCGAAGCGCGAGCGGAATTAAAAATGAGATTTCAGACCTAAAAACAGGACATCTTAAGCACTTTTCTAATCATGAACAGGATAGGTATATAACTATACAATTGATGCGAGCGCAAAGAGCGAGCGGAAACAAAATTGAGATTTCAGACCTATAATTGGGACATTCTATTCATGTTTTGAAAATCAAGAAAATGATGGGTAATTGGATATATTCTTACATTAATAATGTGAGCGCAAAGCGCGAGCAGAATTTTTTTGATATTCTGATCTGAAACTCCACACTGAATGCAATATGGTTTGAACAGATAAAGAGAAATCAGGCGAACATAAGAATAAAGATTTGATCAAAATCCGACAAGGAATATCAAAGTTATTGCATTTTAAAGATTAGCATTATTCCGGTGAAACAGTTTTAAGCATGTCTTCATTAATATTCAGTGAGCAAACTGATGATGTCATATCCCCAATTGTTCTTTTGTATTTTATTATATAAAATTAGGTTTATTTGATATTTTCCCTTCAAGAACCAAAAAACAGTCGAATTGACAACTAATTTAGTCTATTAGATATTCTTTGCTGCAACTTATTTCATTATAAGGGAGACATATCATTCACACTGGTATGAAAAAATTAAACAATTTTGATTCCATGTAATAACACAAGAAACAGGATAGTGGGGATGTGATATCTTCAACCCGCAAGGGCGGAAATCCCAGAGGGGACAGGGGGACGTGTCCCCCCTACCAAAAATAGTAGGGGGACACAATATCAAATGCCCCCCTACTATTTTTGGTCTTTCATGGAGAAAAATACATCACTTCACAATCGAAATAATAGCTTTTGGACTAAATGACCTTACATTTTGGGTGAAAAACTTTTTTTTCTTTTTTTTATGCTTGTCAAATTTTCCATGCAGGCCCTGGTCCCTCTACCTTTGGGAAGAGATTTCCGCACATGTCAACCCACCTATTTAATATTCATGACGACATGCATATCACCATTTTCATAAACTATTGCTAAACTTTAGAATTAAATAACTTAACTATTTGTTATCAGATTTTCATAAAATTGTATTTGATATAAATATTTTCAGCCCGGAGTAGCCCCAAAACAAGCTGCGTATCTGAATAAACATGCGTGCGCGTGTTTAGAGTTAGCCCTTTAGTATCTGGGCGTTGTAAATACTTTGTTTTTATTATAAAAATCAATAATGCGAGCGCGAAGCACGAGCAGAAAATATTTGATATTCCGATTTGAAAAAGGGTGAATTTAAACACTATTTTAAGTACTGTGTCGGAAAATTCTTAAGGGGGTGGGGGTCTACAAAACGTCGTTCATTTTCATTACATTTCTGTCATTCATCAACTTACCACTAGATTTCAAGGAGGTGTTGCCTATGGAAAATAACACATGCAGCACCCCCACATTTTTGGGTGCTTCACCCCCAGCACCACCGCTTCCCAGGGCCATGGGGCAGGGCGAAAAAGACTGAAATTTGATTTTTATTGTCTGAATTGTAATTCTTTATACAAAACACGGGCGGTCGGGCTCGCCCACACTTGATTCGACATAAAACCCTCTAAGTTTCAAGTCCAACCACACCCTTGTCCCTCCCCGCTATCGAGTAGTCATGGTAGTGTGTAAACTATAATGGTTATCACGTATCGCGCGCGACTACGTCTGTATCGGCGTGCCGGAGCTTGATTGAGTCGCGTTACATGTTATAGGAGGGATGTTATTGGAATATGTGAAAGACGTACTTGTATGATTTGCGATTGTCGGATGTGATAATTATGTACATTATAACATATATAAAAAATACAAAGGGAACCTGATTTCGTGGGGGTGCTGCCTATGGAAAATAATACACGCAGCACCCCCAGGAAAAATTTTGGGGGTGCTTCAGCACCCCCAGCACCCCCGCGAGTTCCCAGGTCCCTGCTATATAACCCACAATATTCATATGATAACCATTTCATTTGTTCTCGTCATCAGGCTGTGTTTTCAATTAAACCATTCCTTTCAGAAACTGCTAGAAACACATTGGGGAAAGGACAATTAAAGGCCTATTATGTTAGTGTTTTGGCGAGACAGTTTTTTTCAAAAATGTACCCACACGCGACACTGGGATGAGCCCCTATTATTTTACCACCCTTTTGAAATTGCTTCGTTCTCTGCTTAAATTTGAATATGATATGGTATTAATTGATGTAAATTAAGTGAAGATGTATAGGTGTTTAAAAAAAGAAAAACTATTTGAAGAGGCTGGTATTTAAAGGGAAATTCTATGCGGGAACAATCAAAGCAGAAGGCCTATTGTAGGCCCACATAAAAATTTAAAGCCTGCGGGCTTCGCGCTAGCGTGATCAGATTTCAGTAACTACCGGTATTTGAATTCATGTATGACCTTTTGGGAGATAACATTACGTACGTACGTAATAAATACTGCGTACGTACGTGATAATACTGCGTACGTACGTAATAATTATCACGTACGTACGTAATAATACTGCGTACGTACGTGATAATACTGCGTACGTACGTGATAATACTGCGTACGTACGTAATAATTATCACGTACGTACGTAATAATACTGCGTACGTACGTAATAATACTGCGTACGTACGTAATAATACTGCGTACGTACGTGATAATACTGCGTACGTACGTAATAATTATCACGTACGTACGTAATAATACTGCGTACGTACGTAATAATACTGCGTACGTACGTAATAATACTGCGTACGTACGTAATAATTATCACGTACGTACGTAATAATTATCACGTACGTACCTAATAATTATCACGTACGTACGTAATTTCAAAATTGCCCCCGAGACCCCCCCCCCCCCCCCCCCCCCCCCCCCAATTCAGCCGTCTCCGCTCTGTGGGATCTTCTAACATCCAAAGGCATCAATATTCAGAAGATAAAGCAGATCCGATGAGTTTTTATTTTTCGCCCTACCCGCGACTGGACGTAATAATACTGCGTACGTACGTGATAATTTTTTTTTTTTTGGATGTCAGAAATGTCCGGTTTGGGGCTTCGTAGGTATCAGTTTCTACGAACATGATAATGTTGAGTAGGATGTTTGGAGAAAGAGGGCAAGGGGAAGGGAGAGGGAGAGAGAGAGAGATGAAAGATAGACGTGGGGGGTGAGAGAGACAGCGGGGGTATAGAGGGAGAAGGGGGGGATATTGTCTAAAGTTGATTTAGATTTAACTTTCGAATTTGCAGCAAATAGGAGAGGATTATAAAAACTATAAAAACCTTAACTAGCGCAATTTACATAAAACAAGTATTTTACAATTACTGTGCATTAAATAGTAAAAAAAAGAAGGAAGTATGTTAGTCGGAATATTAACGCAGTTTCTTAAAGCATCATCATTATTCCAATCATTTTCATCATTATTATTATTATAATTACTATTATTATTATCATTATCATTATCATCATCATCATCATCATCATCATTATTATTTAATTGACCAGCTGCTTGTTGAAAACGTGAAATAAACGCGTTTCCCCCTCTATTTTCATCGTCGAAGCTATTTATTCTCGGTTCAACCTTTTGATGAAATATTGAATCACTTTAACATCAGCTTGATCAAAGAACGAAGTACTCCTTCGATACAAACATTATATTCTGAAAAAGATTCATATACATACAATCCCTTATTTTTCATATTTGCTTTCTTATTGTGTGTGTATATATATATACTAGTTTTATTTCTCGGGAAAATAAAGACATTTACATAATGGGAGATTATAACATTAATCTTATTAATACTGACAATAATTACACTCTAAAATTTATTAGCTCATTGCTTTCATACTCTTTCCACCCGCATATTAGTAATCCGACACGAATATCAAGTACGTCTAAAACCCTCATTGACAATATAATTTCAAATGTAACTAACAAAAACTTCATAAATGGCATAATTTATTCTGACATTTCGGACCATTTACCTATATTTGTTATTTCTAATCAAGCTAAAATTCAACAACATACAAATAAAAACAAAAAAGAAATGCACAGAAAAGAAACCCAACGCAACATCGATGCACTAAAAACTGATTTAGCTGAAGAAGATTGGAATGAAGTATTGAACGAAACTAACGCAGATGTTGCTTATGAAATATTTATTCAAAAACTCTTACATTATTATAACAAAAACATACCTCTTGTAAAAGATAAGGTCCTTAAAAAGAATAAACAACCATGGATCACAAAGGGCATTAAGCGATCAATATCAACACGGAATAAACTCTATAAGCAAGCTCTAAAAACTCAATGTAAGGTAAAATTTGACAAATACAAAAAATATAGAAATAAATTGACATCCATTATTCGTCTATCTCGAAAACTGTACTATTAAAAAAATATAGAGGAAAACGCAAATAATGTTACTTTTTTATGGAAAACTGTCAACGATCTCTTAGGTAAGAAAAAAACATGATATTGCAAATAGTTTTAATGTTGATGGTCAAGAAATTACTAACCCAGAAACAATTTCAAATGCATTCAATGATTATTTCACTAATGTAGGTCCCAATCTGGCCTCAAACATTCATGTAAATGATTCACATTTCACTAAATTCCTATCTCCAGCATGTGAAAACTCACTCTTTTTAAGACCAACTAATGAACTTGAAATAATTAGTATTGTTCAACAACTGAAATCTAGCAAGTCTTGTGGGCATGACGGAATTAGTGTTTATTTGCTTAAACAAATTATTCATTACATTGCTCATCCACTATCCAATATATTTAATCTCTCTCTTTCAACAGGCAAATGCCCGGATTCCCTGAAACTCGCAAAAGTAATACCAATTTATAAAAAAGAAGATTCCTCCTTAATCAGCAATTACAGGCCCATATCTTTACTACCATCAATATCTAAAATTATTGAAAAAATTATTTATAAACGACTCTTTACTTTTCTGAAAAACAATGATAATTTTATTCCTAATCAGTTCGGTTTTAGAGAAGGACACTCAACAGATTATGCCTTATTATATATGTACGACAAAATTATTAAAGCTTTCACCAGAAAGGAACATTTGATTGGAATTTACATGGATCTTTCGAAAGCTTTCGATACAATCGACCACAAAATATTAATTCATAAATTAAAGTCATATGGAACAAGGGGACAAGCACTATCCTGGTTTGAAGACTATTTACATAATCGACAACAATACGTACATTTCCAATCTCAAAACTCACAAAAACAAAATATCAAGTACGGCGTACCACAGGGATCAATTCTGGGACCCCTACTTTTTATCATCTATATTAATGATATCATAAATTCATCCCCAATTCTAAATTTCATAATTTTTGCCGACGATACCAGTATTTTCTATTCCCATGCTAATTTAGATACTCTAACTCATATTCTTAATTCAGAACTCTCTAAAATATCCCAATGGTTTAAAACAAACAAACTTTCACTTACTAGTAACATAAGCAAAACCAATTTTATACACTTTCGAGAAGCTAATCCACACTTACCAGCTCCCAATTTATCAATTGACGGTTTACCTCTTACTGAAAAGCACTATACCAAATTCTTGGGAGTAACAATTGACTCCAATCTAACGTGGAATGAACACATACACAATGTACATACATCTATATCAAGAAACATAGGAATAATTTACAAATTAAAAGACTTTCTTTCTGAAAAATCATTATTGGTTCTATACAACTCCCTAGTACTTTCACATATGATGTATTGCAATATTGTATGGGGTAACTGTAGTATAACGAAAATAAACTCTCTTCTACTTCTCCAAAAACGAGCAATTCGTAACGTTACTCATTCGCATTATATTTCCCACACAGAACCTCTATTTCAGCGTTTAAATGCACTTAAAATACAGAATATTCACACTCTACAAACAGGTATATTTATGTTTAGATACACTTACAATAATCTTCCATCATTATTCCAAAATCTATTCAATTTAAATTCAAATATACATGCATATCCAACCCGCCACTCTTCTGATTATCATCTACACAACCCCAAACTTATTCTTGCTCAAAAATCAGTTCGCCATCATGGACCAGATACCTGGAATTCCTTACCACAATACTTAAAACAATGTCCCTCTCTTAACTCATTCAAATCATCCTTTAAAAAATTTATGACACGCAAATACAATTCTGAATAATTTATGCATATATATAAAAAGAGTTCTACGGGTCTTGGTCAATTTTCAATTTTCTTGGTAAATTTTTAATTTCTATCTGATCTCATAAACTGTTACATCAGAAAATGAAAAAAGTTAAGTCATAGTATCAAACTTTTCTATCATTTTAAGCTGTATCCTGGAACCATTCAATAATTCCTAATTAATACTACCCCCACACCCTCATATACCGACACACATACACGCACATCCACTCTCAACACACACACACACTTATACATACACATACAATTTTAAATATACATTTGCACACGCGCACACGTTTGCACATGCACAAACACATGCAAATACGTCAAATGTGCACATAATATCAGGCATACAAGGTTCTTGCATGTAAATATCGTATTAATAATATCTGTTTATAATTAATTTAAGTCAATGCTTGATTTGTACTTCGTTCTTTTTTGTCTATTTCGCTAATACGTTTTGAGGCCGCTACCCTAGTCAAGCACTGCTTATGGTAGCGGTCTCCAGCATTTTTTTTTTGTCTACTCAACAAAGTACAACTTATAATATTGCAAACTAATACTATCTATATACATTTTTGCAAATGAATGATTATTTGTATTTATTTTTGTAAAAAGAAATGTATCACTATTTTTTTCTTTATGTTGTACATTATGTTTGTTAATTATTTCTGTTGGAAAAATGCTGAAATAAAATAATATCAAATCAAATAAAATCAAATCAAATCATATATATATATATATATATATATATATATATATGTACATAAAGACGATAATATTATTATATGTGTAAGATTTGATCACGTTCCAAGAACTATATGAGACTATGAATGTCAGGGTACCTAATTCAGTTGTTATCTTTCAGCATCCGACTTGGATAAATATCGGCTTAACATGAAATAGAATAATGTGATAGATAAACAGGCTAAATCACCTTAGAGCACCATATACATGTAATGAAATAGAGTTATTTGCTTTTATATGTATAATTTACACAATTCAAAGCAATCCAAGCAAACGAATATTGAAGCATACATTGGCTTTATGGTTCCTTTTTTATCATACAGTACACTGTGTCAACTACCCTGTAAAAGGAGAATGTAAACTATATGCTTGCAGGATCTGACTATCATAAAATCTAATGAAATGTTTATTTTGTATAAAAAAAAAAGGTGTCATTTCTTTGGAATCTAGTTGAAAAATCGTGATCAGTCATGCATGAATCATGTACACGTATGAATCATTCTTTGAAATAAAGCATTTTCAGACCTTGCTGTGATCATCGAAACGTAGCAAGTAAAACTTCTTTGATAATAACTTACGTTCATTTTCCCCCAAGAAAACAGATGATCTGCTTTCATTCGACATGAAACTCTTCAGTTCTTTAATTATTAATGGCTATCACTCATTTTGTAGATGATCTTAACGAATTGATATCCCACTGATGTTAATTGATTCATTAACTCTTGCAATTAGATTATTTTTCATATTACATTTCCTGTAAAATAATTGCTGAAAAAAACAACAAAATGAATCAGAATTTCATATAAACTGAGCGCATATCATCTCACCTCTTGGGAAAAAAATAAGAGAGAAATAAGCCATGACCATTGAAGCATTGCGTATATATACTAAGCATTGCGTACTAAGCTTCGATGATTTTCAATGGATCTCTCACTAAAAAACAAGTCACTGACCTCGAACGAATTAAAAAACGAGTCTGTAGAATTATGCTTGGATCATTGTATACTACATATGCCGATGCTTGCCGAATTTGTAACCTTGATACCTTGGAATCTAGAAGAAAAAAATTATGCACCGAATTTGCCAAATCTCTGGTAGAAAACACCCATTGTTGCACTTGGTTACCACCTAAAAAGATAGTTTACATGACGTTAAGAAACACCCCCAAATTCCAACAATTTAAATGCAAAACAAACCGCTATCGTAATAGTTCCCTGCCCTATCTTATCGATCTACTAAATGAAACTTAAGCAAAACAATTCTTTTTAAATATAATAAAGTAATAATGTACTTCAGTTTTAGCTCACCATATGCCGAGATAAAAATGTAATTTTAATATATGGTTTGTTACTTTTGTTTTGTTTTGTATGCTACTGTATTTAATTTCCTTCCCTGGAATTAAATGATTTTTTTCTTCCATGACCGAATCAATTTACCAAACTTATCATACTTCTCATGATCCTTTTTACTTTACAATCCTATGTTTGCGTGGTTTACAATGTTCATTTGTGTACCTTCACACTGTTTTCCAGTTAGACGAGCAGGCCATTAAATTCCAAGTCCACTTTTGTTTCTTGATATATAATTGTATTCTTATGCTTTGTCCTTTCTCTCTCTGTCTCTCCCCTCCCCCTCTCTATCTTTTTATCTTTACACTCATTTTTGACATGTAACTGTTCTCCATCATATTGTCTGTGCTTCTAATGTTACTTTGCGAGACATTATGTTATTTTGATATTGTGAAATCGAGTTATAACGCAAACGTTTTACATATTATATGAAATGCAATTATTACTTTTCTTTTGGTATATTTCGTTTTCCCACACACATGTGTGCTTCAATTTCTTCTTCGTTTCTTTCTTTCATTTCCCTTACCTTTCTCCGATCACCAAGCTTACTGTTCTTTCTCTGTTAAGCTTTTTCTTCCTTTTGTTGTCTTACCTATTCCCACTTTGTATCTTTCTTCCCATCTCTTCTTTCTGTCAACTCATTCAAGCCTTCTCATTCCCACTTCTCCACCCCATGATTTATCCTTTTCTAAACATCTCTCTCTCTCTCTTACTCTCTCCCTTTTTTCCTTTCTCTTATCCCATATATTTCATCCCTCTCCTTCATTTCTATGTTTCTATCTCTCTTGCTCTCTTTCCTTATGCCATTCTTTCAACCCTTAGCAGGGGCCGCGGAACCGGGGGGGGGGGGGGGGCTGGGGGAGGCTTCAGCCCCCCCCCCCCCACTTCCCCCCCCCCCAACTTTGAAAACCGTTCCGCGGCCCCTGCTTAGTCTCTTAAAAGTTGTACTTAGTCTTAAGATGTAGTTATTTCATATTATTATTTAATTGAATGGTGAAAATAATGTGTAATCAAATTTGTAACATTACAATTGTAAACTTCATGTAATTCAGCCTTTGGGCTGCGATGCGTTGTTTTTGTCAATAAATACTATTTTACTACTACTTACTACTATAAGATTTGGAAATTATCTCAAATGATAATAATAACTCATTTATCTATATGGCTGGTCTGTTGAATTAAAGTTACTATTAAGGGCTATTATTTTCTTCTTTTTTGTACGATATATGTACAATTCATTAGTTCTACATTTCAAGTCCTCATCATCTCCTTTTGTGGGTGTTGTTGAAATGTAAAATGAACAAATAAGTACTTCGGACACTGTTTCCAAGATTATGTAACATGATGTAATAGGCTCAGTTTTAAATTGAATGTTCTCTTTTTGTTGTTATTCTTCTCGGGTTACATGGGCTATCATGGCAAGCCATTTTAATTCTTGATATAATACCTGTATCTGGTATATTCAGGCGCGGATCCATGGGGGGGGCGAGGGGGCCTTGGCCCCCCCCCCCCTTCGGCTAAAAAAAAAAGAAGAGAGGGGAAAAAGAGAAAAAAGAGGGGGAAGAAGGGAAGAAAAAAGAGAGAGGAAAAGGGGGGAAAGAAAAGAGGAAAGGAGAGAGGGAGAGGGGGAAGGAAAAGGAAAAGGAGAAAAAAAGAGAGAGGAAAAAGGAAGAAAGAAGAGAAGAGAGAGAAAGGGGAAAAGAAGAGGGGAAAAGAGAGAGGAAGAGAGAGAGGAAGAGGGGGAAGGAAGAAGAGGAGAAAAAAGAAAGGGGGAAAAAAGAAGGAAAAGGGAAGAGGGGGAGGAAGGGAAGGGAAGGAAAAGGGAGAGGAAAAGGGGGAAAAAGAGAAGGAAAAAGAGAGGGAAAGGAAAAGGAGAAAAAAAAAGAGAGAGAGGGGAAGAGGGGAAAGGAAGAGAAGAAAAAGAGAGGGAGAGAGGAAGAGGGGAAAAGGAGAAAAAAAGGAGAAATAGGAAGAGGGAAGAAAGAAGAGAAGAAAAAAGAGAGAGAAAGAGGGGAAAGGAAAGAAGAAAAGGGGAGCGGAAGAGGGGGAAGGACGAGAAGAAAAAAAGAGGAAGAGGAGGAAAGAAAATGATGTTCGAACCAAAAGGGCGCCGAAATGAGGTTCTAGGACAACTACCCCCTGGACAATCACCCCCCGGACAACTACCCCCCGGACAATTACCCCCCGAGGACAATTACCCCCCGGACAATTACCCCCCGGACAATTACCCCCCGAGGACAACTACCCCCCGAGGACAATTACCCCCCGGACAATTACCCCCCGGACAACTACCCCCCGGACAACTACCCCCCGGACAACTACCCCCCGGACAATTACCCCCGGACAATTACCCCCCGGACAATTACCCCCCGGACAACTACCCCCCGGACAATTACCCCCCAGACAATTACCTTCAGAAAATCCCCCCTTCTCTCCAGGTTTCCGAAATATTTTCTTCTTTATCTTACGTTAATAACTTTTTCTTTCTCTTTTATATTGCTCTTTCTCCTGTTCTCTCACTTTCTTCTTTTTTTCTTTTTTGTTTTTGTTTAGCGGCGCCTTCTGCATCATGAAAAATGGGGGGGGGGGCTTGCACCCGAAACCTCCCGTTCGGCTATGCATATATACATCAGAAAATTTGTAAACTTGCCCTCATTCTAAGTTTTCATAGAACAATTGAACACGATTAGTCATGATAATCACAAATGCTGAATATCTCTGATTCCAACTGATCTGATTTTTTTAAATATTTATTTTGGGTTTAATTTCAGGTAACAAATCAGGCAAATAGATAAAACGTAAAAAAGACACCTTTATAGGTAGAAATAATGAAAGTCGATAACGCGACTATCAACACTAACACTGTCAATTAGACCTATAAATCTGTTAGTTTAAAACAGTTCAACTAACAAGAAGCTAAAAATTATGAAACAATTGGTGCACATTCCAGATTAAGATGTGGCTTTATAACTTTATGCAAAGATAATACACACAAGAACACCTTATAAATTACAAGGTGTTTTTGTGTGTATTATTATTGGGTGAAAGTAATTAAACATTTAAGTAGGTAATTAAGTACCAAATTTACTAAATAGTAAACAATATGACATAATCAAATACAGTGTTTGTTTCTATACAAATTGGCAATCATGATAGTATACAATTCGTTTAAGGTGCATTTTAAGGACGGTTTGTAAGAATTTATAAAGAAGTAGGCCTATGCAAATCAAATAAAGCGACCGAGCACCGCGAGCTGAAAATATTAATATTTAGACCATAAAACGGACATTTTACAAAGCACTTGAAAAATCAATTTGTAAATTTAAAAACAATGAAAGCTCGATATCCGAGATGAAATATGTTTTGTATATTGACTTCGAAACTTGATATTTTAAGCTCCATTTCAGCCTATATTGAGCAAGATATTAATCTCATTGAAAAAGCAATGCGGGCGCGAAGCGCGAGCGAAAAATACTTGATATTCCGGTATGAAAATGGTGAATTTGAGCACTATATAAAGCATTGTGTATGGTAATTGTGAAGTGGATTTGGAAAGCACTTAATAAATGATGCAGATGTGAAGCGCGAGCTGATATCTTCATTATTATTTTGACCTAGGACCTGGACATTCTAGGTCTAAGGACATTTTGTCATCATATGAAAATGATGACAACTTTCTTATTCCTCTTCCTGAGAGCGATATGAAACATATGAAACTGCGATATTGTCGATATTCTTTTCTGAAAAGGGACAATTTAGTCATTAAGAATTCATTAAAATTTTATTATCATATTTATTAATATAATAAGCCTAAATGAGTGAGTAAAATGTGTTGACACTGAGGCCTGAAAACTGGATATTTTAAGCACTTTTGTAATCATGAATAGGATTTGTGAGTTGATATATTTTTAACAAAAATACGAGCGCAAATCGTGAGACGAAATTTTTAGTAAACTGTCATAAAAGGGGGGTTTTAAGTAGTTTGTTATATAATTTGGCAAATCAAATAATGCGAGCGCATAGCGCAAGCTGCAAGTTATATTCACACCATAAAACAGACATTAAACAGAGCACTTAAAAATCAGTTTGTAAATCAAACAAAATTATGAATAATGTCCGAGCTGAAATATGCTTTGTAATATCGACTTCAAAACTTGACATTTTAAGCTACATATCAGCCTATTTAGCAAGATGTGTATCTCATCGAACAGGCTATGCGAGCGCGAAGCGCGAGCGAAAAAATTAATATAGTGACATGAAATATATTTTTTAATCATTTTCCAAGTCATCCCCTGACCTTTTTTTGCACTCGTCTCCCTCCTCTTATTTTTTCTTTTTTTCTTTCTTTCCCCCTTTTTTTCTTCATTTTTTTGCTCTGCCGATAGGGGGGGGGGGGCCGGGCCCCTCGGCCCCCTGGATCCGCCTATGGATGGAGCTCAATTTTACAGCTTTTTTACGGCGTACGTTTGATTCCAAGATACTCGAGAATGCCTTGAGTACTTCGTATGACTCTGTGCACCCCTTTGTCTAGGGGGTAATTGTCCGGGGGTAGTTGTCCGGGTGGTAATTGTACGGGGGGTAGTTGTCCTCGGGGGGTAGTTGTCCTCGGGGGGTAATTGTCCGGGGGGTAATTGTCCGGGGGGTAATTGTCCTCGGGGGGTAATTGTCCGGGGGGTAATTGTCCTCGGGGGGTAATTGTCCGGGGGGTAATTGTCCGGGGGGTAATTGTCCGGGGGGTAATTGTCCGGGGGGTAGTTATCCGGGGGGTAGTTGTCCGGGGGGTAGTTGTCCGGGGGGTAATTGTCCGGGGGGTAATTGTCCTCGGGGGGGTAGTTGTCCTCGGGGGGTAATTGTCCGGGGGGTAATTGTCCGGGGGGTAATTGTCCTCGGGGGGTAATTGTCCGGGGGGTAGTTGTCCGGGGGGTGATTGTCCAGGGGGTAGTTGTCCTGATACCCCGAAATGATGTTCGAATGAATGTCAAAATGATGTTCGAACTGGGGGCCGAATTGATGTTCGAACTAGGGGGGCGCCAAATTGATACTCGAGCTAGGGCGGGCCGAAATGATATTCGAACTAGGGGCGCCAAATTGATGTTGGACCTACATGTAGGGGCGCCGAATTGATATTCGATCTAGGAGGGCGCCAAAATGATGTTCGAAGGGATGTTAAAATGATGTTTGAACTGGGGGCGCCAAATTAATACTCGAACTAGGGGGAGGGGCGAATCGATGTTCGAGCTAAGGGGCGCCAAACTGATACTCAAACTAGGGGGGCGTCGAATTGATGTTCGAACTAGGGGGGCGCCAAATTAATACTCGAGCTAGGGGGGCGAAATGATATTCAAACTAGGGAAGCCAATTTGAGTTCGAAGGGATGCCAAAATGATGTTCGAACTGGGGGTCGAATTGATGTTCGAACGAGGGGGGGGGGGCGAATTGATGATCGACCTACATGTACGGGCGCCGAATTGATACTCGAACTAGGGGGGGGCGCCGAATCGATGTTCGAACTAGGGGTACCACATTGATGTTTGAACTAGGGGGCGCCGAATTGATATTCGAACTAGGGGCGCCAATTTGATGTTCCAACTGGGGGCGCTAAATTGATGTTCGACCTAGGGACGCCAAATAGATGTTCGACGTAGGGAGGGGGGGTTGCGCCGAATTGATGTTCGACGTAGGGGTGCAAAATTTATGTTCGACATCGGGGGGCGCCGATTGAATGTTCGAACTAGGGGCGCCAAATTGATGTTCGAACTAGGGGGCGCCGAATTGCTTTTCGAACTTGGGGCGCCAAATTGATGTTCGAACGAGGGGGGCGCCAAATTGATGTTAGAACTAGGCGGCGCCAAAATGAGGTTCGAACTATGGGGCGCCGAATTGATGTTTGAACAAGGGGGAGGGGGCGAATTAATTTTTAAACTAGATGGGGGCGCCAAATTGATGTTTGAACTGGGAGGGGGGCCAAATTGATGTTCGAACTAGGGGAGCGCTGAATTGATGTTCAAACTAGCGGTGCGCCAAATTGATGTTCGAACTAGGGGAGCGCTAATTTGATATTTGACCATAAGGCGACAAATACATGTTTCAGAAGGGGGAGGGCAAAGTGATATTTCACATGGCGCCAAATTCATGTTCAACCGAGGGCGCCAAATTGACCTTGAACTTAGGGGGCACAATGCAAATTCATGTTCGACCGGGGGCGCAACATTGCTCGTTTTGCCTGTTTAGAGTGAAATTTATTTCCTGCCCAAAAAGGTTAAATCAATGCGGCTGATTTAAAATATCCCGTTTTTACGATAATAGACAAAAATAAATGTGCTCGAGTTTGAAGTTTGTTTGGCGAGATAGGTATCCTGTTCAGGGTCAGAAAAGGGGTTAATATCCAATTTAGCTGGCGCTACACGCTCGCAATATTTGATTAGTGAGGTGTGTATCCTCTCCATCGATCACACGTACATAATTCCTTAACATGTTAGTGTTTTTCAAGTCAATATACATAGGCCGATCCAGGGGCAAAGTTTATGCCCCCCCCCCATGGTGGCGCAAAAAAGGAAAGAAAAAGAAAAAAAGACGAAGAGAAAAAGGTAAAAACTTTTAGAATAGGAATTATACCTTAAAAGAGTCCTTCTTAAGTCAGTATATAAAAAAAATTGAGCTCGCGCTTCGCACTCGCATCACTGTTTAGTTATATACGCATCCCGACCTTACAGGTTTTTTTTATGCGAACGAGAAGCACGAGCTGAAAATATTTTATATTCTAATCTAACAACTGAAAATGTCCTTTTCATTTCATCATTAAAAAAGTTTTCAGCTAGCGCTTCGCGCTCGCATTCATTTCTTAAAGGACAAGTCCACCCCCAAAAAAATGTTGATTTAAAATAAATAGAAAAAAATCAAACAAGCATTATGCTGAAAATTTCATCAAAATCGGATGTAAAATAAGAAAATTATGACATTTTAAAATTTTGCTTATTTTCCACAAAACAGTGATATGCACAACTCAGTGACATGCAAATGAGACAGTCGATGATGTCCCTCACTCACTAATTCCTTTGTTTTTTATTGTTAGAATTATACAATATTTCATGTTTTACAGATTTTATAATATGGACCAACTTGATTGAACCATTTAATATTAAACAATGCTAATTGTTCATGTTCAGGGAGGAATTAATCGTTGTTTCACACGACAACGGAGAAAAATTGAATATTTCATATTTCATATAACTAAAATACAAAAATAAGTAGTGAGTGAGTGATGTCATTTGCATACCGACAAGGATGTGAATATAACTGGTTTGTGAAATTAAGCGAAACTTTAAATTGTTGTAGGCCTACCTATTATCTTTGTGTATTTCATATAAGATTCTCAAAATATTCCTTTTCAGGTGTCACGATTGTCAAAAATGAAGGCCTATGAGCAAGCGCTGTGCGCTCGCATTTCGATTGGTGAGTTCTGTATACATATACAGTGGCGTAACTACCAGGGGACATGGGGGGGGCACGTGCCCCCCCCCAATCGGCTGCCCCCCCCCCCCCAACAAAAAAAAAAAAAAAAAAAAAAAAAAAAAAACGGGGAAAAGGAGAAAAAGAGGGAGAAAGGAAGAGAAATGTAATGGGGAAAGAAGAAATTATTGTTTATTATAATGTTATATTATATCATAATTATGTTACATATTAAGAAGCATTTTTTTTCATGACTTTATGAAACAGTTTGCTCAGGGCCTATGTCTTCATTGTTCCTGGTGCTCGCATAGACTGTTTAACGAGATGTATAATCCTGTTGTACTAAAACCTCCCGTTTTCAAATCAATATACACCAAATATATTTCCTCGCAATTCGAGTTATTATTGTTTTATGAAGTGACATTTGCTTCTTTTTCATGACTACTTAAAGTGATTGCCCAATTTTAAGGTCTTAATATAAAACATTTCCTGTCCGTGCTAACGTTCGCATTAGTTGATTGGTGAGATGTCTGCTCTTCATGAATTCCTTAAATCAGTCCTTAAAATGTCAATTTTTCTGATCTGAATATCAAAAATTTTTAGCTCGCGCTTCGCGCTCGCATCATTTGGTCAGTGAAATACGTAAGGACTTAGTGAATTCCTACAAACAAGCCTTAGAATGCCCCTCTTCAGGTCTGAATTTCATAAATTTTCAGCTCGCGCTTCGCGCTCGCAGTATTTGATAAGTGAGATGCGTATGATAATCATGATTACAATGCAACATATTTTATATACAAATGAAATATTGTTTAAAATTAATTTAGCTCAACAAAAAGAATGTACTTTTTGTAATGTACACCGTGAAACAGTTACTCATCTACTTTGTGAATGTACATGTATTAAACATATATGGGACAGGTTTGAACAATGGATATTTCTTAAAACTGGAAATAGAATTTTTTTATCTAATAAAGAAAAATTATTTGGTTTAAGAGGTTCAAGTAATTATGCATTAAATTGTTTATTGATAGTGATACGACAAATGATCTATACTTCCAGAGTAAAACATAAATTACCTGTTTTTGATAATATCAAATTTGCACTTCAGAATTATTTCAAGAATGAAAAATATATCGCAGAGTCAAATTGTAAAATGGTAAAGTTTACAAAGAAATGGTTTCAATTACGTGCCATGTTTACATGAAGTGATCTGTTCAGTTCCCTTTCCATGTACAATGATACATATGAATATTATTGTTCATTTACTCCTTGCTTGTTCCTTAAATTGTTTACTATTATGTAAACCTGACAGTTCAATTTATATATTTGTTACAATTACTGTTGTATTGTATTTCGTTGTTATTAATTTGATTTGTCATTGAAAAGATATCTTGTTATGTTTTGAATAATAATAAAATCCCTGTGGAGGGGAAACAAATTGAAAAAAAAAAATGATTACAATGACTACAAAAAGTGCTTCATATGTTTGGAGGTAATTCTAACAAAATCAGCAAAGGATGCCACTATCATTAGATGACTGTGCTGAGATATTTATACTCTTAATGGATACCTAAAATATAGTCCTTAAAATGTCCCTGTTTGGGGTCAATATATACAAAAATTTATGCTCGCGCTTCGCGCTCGCATTGTTTGTTTAGCGATACAGGTACATGTACGTATCACGATTACAAAAAAAATTTGATTATAATGTCCCTTTTAGGTCTGAATATCAAAAATTTTCAGCTCGCGCTTCGCGCTCGCATTATTTAATCAGTGAGATACTTATCCGTTTAATGGCATTGCATGTACTTAAAATTTTTCTATTAGGTCAGCATACCTGGCAACTGAGCGCGCTCCCTAAGTGGCACCAAATTTGTGGTGGTGCCAAAGACGTGGTGCCCCCCCCCCCCAATGCCGTGACCCACGGTACGCCACTGTACCTATATATTCTATAACAAACTACTTGAATCCCCCCCCCCCCGTTTAAAAATTTCGGATCGCGATTTGCGCTTGCATTATTTGCTATAAATGTATCAACCCATGAATGCTGTTCATGATTACAAAAAATATGAAATATCCAGTTTTTCCTGCCTCATGCACTGTCAACAAATTTCACACACTCATTATGCTTATTAGATTAATTAATATGAAATTAAAAAAATTATGAATTCATAACTAAATTGTCCCTTTTTCAGAAAAAAAATATCGACAAGTTTTAGGAAGAGGAATAGAAGATAGGCATCATTTTTATATAATGACAAAATGTCCTTAGGCCTAGAATGTCTCGATCCTAGTTTAAAATAATAATAAAATATCAGCTCGCGCTTCGCGCTCGCATCATTTATTAAGTGCTTTCCACATCCACTTCACAATTCCCCTATATACACAGTGCTTTAAATATTGCTTAAATTGACCCATTTCATAACGGAATTTCAAATATTATTTCCAGCTCGCGATCCGCGCTCGCATTATTGATTTTCATGATGAAAAATTAAATGTATTCAGAATGCCCAGATTCTGTCTAACTCTAAACACGTGCACGCATTTTATTGAGATACGCATCTTGATCTTATTAAAAACGTGCTAAAATTATCCAGTTTCAGATCAGAATATCAAAAATTTTCTGCTCGCGCTTTGCGCTCGCATTATTAATGTAGGAAGATACCAAAAACTACCCATCATTTTTCACGAGTGACAAAACATGAATCGAGTGTCCCGTTGGGGGGTTGAAATCTAATTTTTTAGGTTGGAATATCAAAAATGTTCAGCTCGCACTTCGCGCTCGCATTATTAAATCGTTGAAATATGTATCGTCTTAATGGCTAACTGCAAAACTTCCTTAACAGGTCCCTTTTCGACCAGGCCAGAACGCACATTAAAAATTTCTGCTCGCGCTTTGCGCTCGTAGTAATTATCTAGTTACATACGCATCTTGTTTAGGTTCACAAACATTGCCCAGAATGTTCAATTTTCAGGTCAAAATACATGAAATTTAATTATTTTTTTATCTCGCATAGGGCTTATGAGATTATTGTTCATTAATGTTGTTTATAAAGTAAAGCTAGGAAATGACTGTTAGGACATGGGCGTTTTGCCCCCCCCCCCCCACAAAAAAAATCACGACCAAGAAAAAAAAGAGAGAAAAGGAAAGGGATTATGGTGAAATATAATATTATTTTCCAAATATTATGTCAAATATATCGCGCTTCGCGTTATCATTATTTATTTAGGCCTTGTGAGATACCTCAATGTGTTTTTGAGAATAAAATTTCGGAATTTCTTTAACTTATACCCCCCTTTTTATTTTTATTTTTTTATCTTGGTGCCCTCTACAAAAGTTCAACAAGACCCCCCCCCCCCCGTGCAACCCTGCTGAATAAATCACAGCTTCGCCACTGATGAGGCGATTGAGTCGATTGCTTTGAGATTGCATTATTCCCAAGAGGTTATCATTGATATTATTGAAGGCTATTCTAAACAACTAGAAAAGAAACTACAGCTCCCGTTCACACTACTCTGGTGAGAACTTAAACCAAATTGAGACCCCCAAAAATCGCTCGCACTTCGCGCTCCCATTGATATTACTATTATATATTCATGGATTTTTTTTTTTTCAAGAACACATTAAAAAAGTGGTCTTTAATTGCCTTTTTTTATGTGATTATGTAATAAGATCATTAAAAATACATTTAAGGCATTTAAGTAACATTTAAGTTAGCCTGGCCGGGAGGGAGGGGGCGCCATTTTTCGAAAAGTACACATGGGCGCCAAAAATCAGGTCAAATTTGGGCCCCCCCTCCCCACGAAATCTTGGATCCGCGCCTGGGTATATTATACCTGTCAAAAGAAATTAATCAATAAGTACAGAAGACAATGAACGATGTCATCGAACGACGGAGTTATAGGTCCCTGGAAATATTCAGTCCAAAGAACGGGCATATAACATGTGATTTTTCTACGTCCAAAGTCCATATAGGGTTATGCAACTATACGTGTGAAGAAGAGGCACATTTTATAGTCTGCATGGGCAGATAAAATCTGAAGTGAATTATTGAGCAATTTGATGCTTGAAAAATAATCATGCATATATCTATGAATGTTACATAATAATGTTTTTTATTCACGTTTGTTGTCAGAAAAAAACTACCGAATGCTGGTCTGAGATATATGCGGGCTGAGTTTTCTCCACTCGTGGACTGAGCCCGCATAATTATATGCAGGCTGAGAAAATCTAAGAGACGAGGTCAGTTTATTAATACCTCCAATGCATGGATAAACATAAATCCTTGATGATTCGGTTGATCAAACACTTTTGGGGTAGAAAACACAGCTTTTAAAACTTATTTCCAATCGACCTCAAGTCGAAGAGTCCGCATATCAACGTCTCTTTTTCGAGAACTGACTAATCATGCACACCCGAACTTTCTCATTTCCATTTATTTTACGCTCCCCTCGATATCGCACTCGCTCTTTCGCATTTGAACATTCCATGCCAATTCGATCGCGTGCCGGGCTTAGTTTAAGCATGGAGCTATATAGCTCTATGGTTTAAGTTTATGATTTTTTTTACGTCACTGATATACACTCTACGTTGGGTAGGTGTTTCAGGGGGTAATGCATGTGCTTTACCATGATAGGCAATAAAAGAACAATGGGCAAATAAAACACGTTTATGAAACACCCTGATGGATATGAGTTTACTATTTTCCGGTTATCTGTTCAATATCAAATCGCAATCGCAACGTTATAACAGAGTGTCTGCAGTCTCAGACCGGTTAATAAGTAAGCATGGCTGGGTCATGCCCGTTGCACAGGCTATTGTTATCCACATATCTGTACCAGATGATCAAGTGAAATCAAAGGGTACCTTTTCGTCAATCAAAAAGAAGAGGCAGTCTCTCATGATGCTCAAAGCAAGGCAGGTCGAGTCAAAGAGAAAGCACATCGACTACCGTGAGGTAGATGCTGAAGCAGGACACCATGAAACTTTATTGACATGGAGAACCTTAATCAGGAAGGCATACCGTCATCGAGGTATTATCTGGGTCGTCTTGTCCGTATGCATCACGGCAGGCTTCTCTCTATGTATCAAGTTTTTGGAAGGTAGTGTGCCAGCTAGCCAAGGTTTGGTTATCCGAGGATTAGTCCAAGCCATGTTCTCCTTACCTTATCTGGTATTTCACAAGGTATCATTGCGATTCCCTCTCAGGGTGTTCTTGTTGATCATCTTACGAGGTCTCGTCGGATCTCTCTGTTTCTTCTTGAACTACTTCGCGATACAGTCTCTCTCCGTTGGAACAGCGAAAGCACTGGCGTACAGTTCTCCCCTCTTTACAGGCATCTTCGGTCGTGCATGTCTAGGTGAACGGTGTTCGGTTCCAATAGTCTTCTTCGCTTTCCTCACGGTAATCGCTGTCACCCTTGTGGTCCAACCACCGTTCATATTCGGAGCCGACGTCGAGAGTTACAACGCCATTGGTCTGATATGCGCGATCATAGGAGCTGTCGTTCTGGCCGCTAACACAATCGTCCTGAGATTTACCCAGATATTTCGCGTTGACGTCCATGCAGTTATAGTTGTATATGGTATCATATCTGCTCTTTGTGGCGCCACCACGGCAACGGTCGTCGGGGACTGGACGAACCCTCAGTGTGGACTAGACCGTACGTTGGTTATCGGAATGGCAGTGACTGGATTCTTTGAACAGTTGACAGTTACTCTTGCTCTAAAGACAGAAACTGCGTTAGTTGTATCAATCATCAGAACTAATGAAGTATTCCTATGCTTTGCCCTCGATGTCTTTATTTTTGGCATCGTACCCAACGTATGGACCATTGTTGGAGCGATTCTGGTCGTTGGGAGTTCTATTGGTATGACAATATCGGCCCATCAAATGAACAAGCGACGGCTCAAGGAGAGGGATGTGAATGTTTCTTTTGAAGAAAAGGAAATGGATCATGAAAACTGATGCTTGACCTTAGACGATTACAAGCAGTAACAATATTTAAATCCTAATGCTGTTATAGAATGTTTTACTCGTTAACACTGGTTATGATTTGTTGTTTTCTTCTTGAATGTACTTCCCGTGCGAAGTTTTTTTAATCATGCATTCATAAATGATTTTTGTTTAAACAAATTCATCCAGTCGTTCTCGATTCAGTCTTTGCGTAGTTTTGATGAAAATCATAGACAAGATTCTGGGGGATTTACCAACTTTAACTAGTTTGGAATGGTTGCAAAAACTGTTACGTTCAAGTCTATACTTAGTGGTATCTATACGATACGAATTCTGCTTTTGCAAAATGTTATAATGTCCATATACAGAACACATATATCTATCTATACAGACAAATATATGCATCAATTTACGAAAAAAAATATCCAATTGCATTTATTGCACATGTATGTACATAAACTTCATGCGGAACTTCCTTTCATATCACTGGCGTACAGATGGGGAAGCTTATTAGGGGATATTGGACCCCCATTTTTCACGGCAAATGACATGAAAAGGAAAAGGGTTGAAATCATGATATACTTATCTAAGTATGTATTTTGTCACGTCGAAATCAAAATTATTAAATTAAAATTATTACGAAATTAAAATTTTGCATTAAAAAGTTACATTTTTTGCTCGCTCACTTCGCCCGCTCGCAGCTTTTCAGATTTTTTTTCCCCCAATACGCCATATGTGGCTCCTCATTTTTTTATTATACCCTTGTTCAAAGAGTATTAAACAGAGGTTTACAAAAATCCATGTATTGTGGATTTCTAAAGTTTAGATTTTGTGATAAAGTTTGAGAAATTCTGAAGTAGCATGGGCCCCATTGCGGAAAACTATTGCCGGAGAAAACTCTTGCTATCTCCCCCCCCCCCAAAAAAAAAAACCCCAGCCCTAATCGCCCTTTTATGTCGGCGTTTTCTGAAAGAACAAGATTCGAGAATGCGAGACATGATACATAGAACAGCAGATACAAATGTATTTTTATTGATTATGTGATGCATGTATCAACAGTGAATCATTATAGAATATAGGAACTAGTGTGAAAACAAATATCTAACAAAATAAACAAATGAACAGAAACATTAATACTAACTCCATTCGTCTCAAATACCCCCGCCTTCACAATCAAATCAGATATAGTTTAGGAGGGCGGGGGTCGTCGATCGCCTGAGCGCTGAAAATAGGTATGCGATTCGCTCGTCATGTAATACTGAATCGGTATTTTTTCCGAAATAATTTCCTTTATATATTTACGCTTGAAATCAGACGTTTTGTTATGAATTAGCAAATACGGTTCAAATATGTTAATTTTCGGTCTACATTATTTGCAGTATCTTCAACAAATCAATGTCCTTACAAAACTATCACTGGTATTCATGGTATTAATTTTGAATTATTTTGTATTAATTTGTTTTTTATAGCATTCTAATGGGTATTTGTGGTTAAAATCGCATGTGTGATTATGATAAAAATGTATGAGCTCATATCAAGCTACTAACCACTTGCCTGGTAAAAAGTCACAATACAAATTATTAGGAAAATATCATTTACTTTTCATAAATATTTTGATGAAGCTAAAATGTCGTACTGAGTTGGAAATTTGAGGGGTTTTTCAAGATACAAGCATGGCCGTATGCAAAGAAAACCCTTCATTGCAAAATTTTCATAAACACTTTGTGTGCTATTCTGTTATTTAACCAGAATAATTATGTAATTCAGGGTTGCAATTAGACGTTTGTTCATTACGAAATGTACTCATTATCCAGTGTTTTACTCAAGTTGAGCCGCTTTGGGTCGTGCTATATGTACAATAATAAATTTCAGATGAGAAGGGTAGTGTATAAAATTAGTCAATTTCACTATTCAAGCCACTTATCTGGATATTCTTTGTTCACGTCACTTATAGAACGAAATATAGACTTGCTCATATAGCGCTTCACACTATAATTATCAGAAATATCTAACCTCTCTTCAACAATGTAGCATCATTAGATTCCCGATTTGCACCACTTAAGGAGGCCTTTTTTATTATTTCAAGCAATTTAGGGTGAAAAATTTGGTATACATTAATCAGTTAAAAGTGCATTAAACTGAGGTTATATTGGACATGAAGGATTGATAGCACTGAATACCATGTGGAGATGCATGGACCACCCACCCCCGCCTCCCCCGTCTGGCGAAGGCTGTGACTAAATCAGCATAAAATGTGCGGATACATGGTATAGGCCTACATACAAATTCAAGGTTTATAAACAGAAATAAGAAATATTTAAAGGCAAGAGAATGAGATAAATGGCCATCAAATCACTTCTTTTGTCAGAGACTCTATTTGCTTACAACAAATATCACATGCTGTATTCAGTACTGCTTAAAATGGATAAAAATGCAAGTCTTTTGTATGATGAGTTTATAAAATACCTTTATCGAACGTTAATTTTTCCTAAAATGCACAGAGTACTCACCCCCCCCCCCCCCTCCCTTGATTACATGATGAGCAGACATGACAATGCGCTTCGTAACAACCACACCAAGATAGCTACATACATGCACAATATTTGCTGGAATATACTGTGCGTATCAAATAAAAGTTCACACTCAAAAATAATCCTGTAAAAATTACATATCAAATCCTGAAGCCTCTCCCACATTATTGGTACAGACCTCTATAAGCAAATGACGATATAAATATTGAAAAATCTTTCCGCTTGAGTGAGCAACACTCAGTTTTGAAAAGTTCGTGAGAAATGATTTGCGCAGAACTTGGAAATAGTTATATGAATAAAAGTAGACGTTAATCATGAAGGACACATTGACTTTAGCTAGGAAGATTGATTTGAAGATATATTTTACCTTTTTAATTTGTTTCCTTGCCCACAACACTTCATAGAGCGCCATTGCACCCCCTCTCCCCACGCACCGAGGCCATCGTCGTGATATATGCTTTACACGGAGCTGTGATTCACATGAAATGACTTAGGCTTGAATTTCGTTTTGTTATCACTGTCAAGCTTGGAAAGAGTATTAAATGAAATATGAAATGTGGTCCCACTTTAAATGATAAAAACTTAGTGAAAGAATGCTGGAGATGTCTTAAATAAACTTTTGTTTCCATTCAGTTATGTCCTTAGATCCAGCTGGCCCCCCCAAAAGATAATGTCGTGATTACCTATAGGGTTAAAATGTTAATTTGGGTGACAAAGACGTTACAAAATATATCTGTTTTATTTTAATTTGCTAGAATTTTGTCACCTGCAGTTTTCTTTTCATTTTCCCGGTCATTTCCACTCATTTTCATTTACTAGTAATTATGAATTCATTTCATGAATGCGCATTTATTTATATTGTTTTTGGTTTTTAGGATTTTTTTTACTCAATCTCTAATTGCATAATGTTTCAACTTTTGGGTTTCTGTATCCCTCTTGAATTTAAAATTTGTGTTCTTAACCGTAGAGGGGGTACGTTTATCACTTATATTTGTCCATAATTCGTCCATATAGTTTATATATATATAGTTCTATATATATCACACATTCATACCGCATACTACACCCCTTACATAACGAGTACTTTATTATTGTTTATTTATTAACATATATTGTAAATCAACCATTGGAATTGGGACAGGATTCTTTATGCCACAGTAATTCAGTTAACCTTTTCTGTCCCTGGCGTTCCAATTGTTGATATTTTTTGTTTTGTATTGTTTATACTGTAATGTATTTTTGTATTATTTGCCGAATAAATAATAATATTATAATAAAAATGCAAAAGAAATGTATGAGAAATGTACCGCACGTTCAGTTTGTTTTAGCCTTTTTTCCTTGACTTAGCGTGAAAATGAGTATTTCTGCGCAAACCGATTTCTGCGAGTTTTACAAAAATGGACAGTGCTCACTCAAGTGTAACATTCTGTCAAAATTTTTACTCATTTGATAGATGAAACACAAACCCAAGAATATATGGGAAATAATGTCCCAATGTTTTTTTTCAATTCCCAGGACTTTTTCAAAGTGTAAACTTTTTATTGATACGCACTGTATAGACAAAATAATGTACCTCTAACGCCCCTATTTCTCCGCGCTATATTCCCCTTCTTCCCCTACCCCCGCCTCTCTCTCTCTCTCTCGTCTTTCTCCCACTTTTCAATGAAGTTGAAAATAACATAGCAATTAGCAATATGGTAAACAATATAGTAACATAAAAAAAACAAGTGGAGCGCCTCTGGCAGTCTCGCCTACATTACACCATTCAATAGAGCAGCAGTGATGACTTTGAAGAAAAAAAAAACTACTAATAGTTATCTAAAAAAAACACAATTCATATGAAAATAAAATACTACGTTCATTGACCCTAGATGACCTTTGACATTGGTCATGTGACCTGAATCTCGAGCAGGATGTTTAATGATACTATATTACTCTAATGTCTAAGTTTCATGAACTAGATCTATAAAAGTTACGTGTATAATGGCAATTCAGCAAATACCTCCAACATGCCTGGCCAAATTTTGTTGACCCTAAATGACCTTTGACCTTGGTCATGTGACCTGGAAACTTGCACAGGATGTTTGCTGATACTTGATTGCTCTTATATCCAAGTTTCATTAACTAGATATATATAACTTTCAAAGTTATGATGTCAATTGAACAAATACCCCCAACAAAATCTAAGTTCATTGACCCTATATGACATTTTACCTGAAACTCACAAAGGATGTTCAGTGATACTTGAATACACTAATGTCCAAGTTTCATGAACCAGATCCATAAACTTTCAGAGTTATGATGG
This sequence comes from Lytechinus pictus, assembly GCF_037042905.1. Classification (NCBI taxonomy): domain Eukaryota; kingdom Metazoa; phylum Echinodermata; class Echinoidea; order Temnopleuroida; family Toxopneustidae; genus Lytechinus; species Lytechinus pictus. The sequence goes on along the minus strand of NW_026974140.1, from coordinate 4,595,225 downwards.
AAATCAACAAATACCCCCAACATGACCAAAGTTCGTTGACCCTAAATGATATTTGACCTTGGTTATGTGACTTAAAGCTCAGGCAGGGTGTTCAATAATATTTGATTACTTTTATGTCCAAGTTTCATAAAATACGCCCATATACTTTCTAAGTTATGATGACATTTCAATAACTTAACCTTCGGTTAAGATTTTGATGTTGATTTCCCCAACATGATCTAAATTAATTGACATTAAATGACCTTTGGCCTTGGTCATGTGACATCAAACTCTGGCAGGATGTTCATTAATACTTGATAACCATTATTTCCAAAAGTTCATGAACTAGGCCCATACACTTTCTAAGATATGATGACATTTCAAAAACTTAACCTTCGGTTAAGATTTGGTGTTGACGACGATGCCGTCGTCGCCGCCGGAAAAGCGGCGCCAATAGTCTCGTTCTGCTTTTCAGGCGAGACAAAAAACCAAGCCGTATTTAGTTTTGTGTATCCTAAGAAAGGGTACCTGCTAATTGGGTTCTTTCATATGTAATTACGTCAAACTTTGAAAAATAAAAACCGACTGGTTCAAGAAACATGGCATGACAAGAGATCATTTCAGGCACAGTAGGTTCCTTGGGTGAACGTGCGAGAGTTCGCCTTCCTTTCCTCTCTCGCCCTTCTGGCCTTATGGCAATAAACTCTACACCCTTTCAGATTCGTGAGAGGCCATGAAATACAGGCTCTGCTGCGATCCGTCTCTCCTCGTTTCCTCCAGTTTGTGCAGTCTCTCATACACCAGTCGTTTGTTTCGAATCAACGTGTAAGCTTTTAGCCAGCGATTTCGCACTCTCCTCGAGAGAATTGCACTGGCTGAACCCAATGGGGAGACCACATCTGTGAGTGAATGAGATGATTTCGAATTATCATAAATATGATTCAAATTCAAACGCATTCAACAAACACAATCACGGGCGTCAATCCGAGCGGGAACCTATTGATCGGGGGGGGGGGGCTGATCTATTGTTTCACCCCCCCCCCCCACTTGAATAGCTTGACGTCATGGATTTACGCCAATGAACACAATGCAGAGTCATTTCATAGCATATTTACAAGAAAGACGAATTTTCATCTTAAGTAGTCTTTGGCGGTATAACTTCTATTCTGGCTCAAAGAAGAAAACAATTAAGCCCCTCCCCCCGGCCCGAAAAGGAGGAAATACTTCTGATTGTAAGACATTACACGTCATTTTATATCCTGATCAAATAAGTCAATGGTAAAAACCAATCAGGATTTATGATACCCTGGCCTGCTTCTGTCTAAAATCAGATTACGGGGGGAATAAAACTCCTTAATAAAAGTCCTTAATTAAGTTTATGACAAGTTATGTAAGATAGGGTCCTACTTGTATAAAGCCAAACGGTTGAAACATGATATAATTTCACAGGGGTCGAGGTCTTGTTTTGAAGGAGGGGAGCTGAGCCAAACGTGTGTACTTGTGTGAGGAGGGGTCTGAGTGTGTGTGTGTGGGGGGGGGGGGGTGCTGACAATGTACAACATGACAATCATATTGACATTTTAACAGGTCTGTACAAATTTATTGAGAAAAATAGGGGCTGAACCCCCCCCCCCCCCCCCCCCCCGTTTCCATGGCTCCTGCATATTTGCAATATTCTTACCCTCAATGGCGACATCGTCACAGACATGTGCGTCGTCATCGTGTCCCCTCTCGACATCGGTCTCTCCACTTAGTGAACGTCCCTTTCTTCGTGATCGGTTCAATAAATGACAGAATGTGACGACTACTGGATGTGTAAGGCTCACCTCCAACTGAAGAAATGACCGATATGCTTTGAAACCTGAAATAAATTCATTTCAAAATGCACAATCAATAACCAGGGACGGACCCACTATCCTGCCTTCACCAATTTAACATATTTTCATCCGCATTTAAACAAATTTGATTTTCCGACCCGAAAACTGGACACTATATTCAGCACGTTTTGTAATCATGAACAGAATGGATGCCAGCGCGAAGCGCGGCTTATTTTCGGACCTGAAAAACAGGACAGTGTAATAGAGAACATGTATCTCAATAAACAACCAGTGCAAGCGCGAAGGGGTTTCTGCGGTTTAGTACTAATTACGGGACAATCTAATCAATATTGTAATCATGAATACACAGGATACGTAATAACTATCAGAATAGAATGAGAACATTATGAGAATGCAAATTAAATCACAGGGTGACAGTATTTGATATACTGGCCAGAAAAAGAGAAAATGAAGGACTGTTTGTATAGGAATTCATATAAGAGGAGCTGTCTAGCGGAAACAACATCCTGAAAACTCGAGTCGCGAGCAGAATAATTTTTGAAAATTGACTTGAAATAGGGATATTTTAATCCCCATGTTCATCTTGAGCAGGTCAATATCTCAATCAACAGGCAACGCGAGCGCGAAACCTTGCAAATGAAATATTTAGTTTTATATAATGACCTGAAGGTTTAGGGTGGTTTTGGGGTTGTATTTTCCAATTAACTTCTTCCCTTGCTTCATTCACTTTTCTTCATCCTGAAAATTAATAATTCTCCTCCCACCCCCGATCCTTATCAGGTGGTGCCACTTTTCCGATCCTTCTCCTTTTCCTCTTTCAACTTCTTTTCCTGCTTACTCTCCCCAATCTTGTTCTTCTCCTCCTTGCTCCCCTTGTTCTTCTTCCTCTATTTCTTTTTCTCCTACTTCATCATCAACATCATCATAACAATCATCATCATCATCATGATTACAATACAATCATCATCATCATCACCATCATCATCACTACCATTATCACCATCATCAGCCAATCATCATCATCATTATAGCTGTCCCCATTATTGTTGTTGTTATGATTTCTATACTCATTATTTTCCTTGATCGTACTCATTGTTCTTCTTCTTCTCTTCATTCTTTTTCATCTCAGAACAGGACGACTGTTTGGACATTATTCCTTCCTGCCTAACTAAAATCAGAAATCAATTCTCCCTCAAGAACTGGTTACTTGTTACAGTGGCAAATGCACATTTTTTATAACAAAATTCTTCCAAACCAATCAGATTGAAGGATTTCAGTAACTTTAAACTGTTATTGCAAATTTGTTATAATAAGTTTTATGAAACTGGCAACAGATCACTACTAGAAGTTTTCGCACCGCGATACAAACGTTTTCAAGAACACAGAAAATGTATTGTCTAATGCCCTTCATAACAATGAGCAACCAAGAAGTCTTTGTCGAAAATTGGTGAATCAATACAGCAGTTTCGTCCTAGAAACTGGACATACGACATAATTAGGAATTTTTTATCAGCTCCGAAACTTCTAGGATGAAACTGCTGTTCCGGTTCACCAACTTTCGACAAATACCTCCCAGCTGTTCATTGTCATTTGCCGGGCATTTTTCAATACATTTACTGTGTTCTTGAACCGACGCACAGTGGGCCGGGGTGAAACAAAAGTGCGCCAAAAGTCATTTTGGGCAATTTCAGATTTTTAATTTTTGTCATGCCCAGCTGAAAGACAACACTTTGAAGAATGCTTCAGCAAAATATTTCATTCTGGAATTTGCATAAAGGTTGTTAATTTCCTACCTCAAATCGTAAAATGTGACATTTTGCGAAATGTCGCGTATATGACAACCTAGTTGAAAAACAGGCCATTTTCACAGGAGGTTTTTCATGTAGGAATCTGAAAGGGCTCCCACATAATCCTGATATATTCATTTTTAGTGTGAAAGGGTTCAAAGTAGATAAAAGATACCTTTCAGGTGGTTAATAGGATGATTATTCCTCGAAATAGGCTGAAAATCCATGTTTTTTGCATTTACATTAGAAACGTTTAGATTTCCGTGGATTTCCGTCTAAATTCTGTAAGCATCATTTTTCCGATGTCTAAGCTTTAAATCGATACCAAATTTAGCTGCCCGTTTTTGCCCGTTTTCATATTAGAGCCGATTTTACTTGACACAACACCCCAAAAACCTGTTAAAAAACGGTCATTTTTATACCGCGCAGTCATCGTAGCGCACCGTATGGGTGTACATTGCCGTACGGTCTTGCACGGCTAGGACGATTCCCCTTCCATTCCATGAAAATGACATGAATTCCGGGCATAATGTAAACAAAATAAAGGTTGCTAACGCAAATAAGGGCTATATCCACAACTCTCCCAGAGATAAAACTTACTTGTAGAATAATTTCAGCCAAAAACACTCCTCATAGTGATACATTCGTGGTGTTATATACTCTGTGTTTTTCACAAGTCAACACAGCTCGATAAAGCACGGTTGATATTTTCAGATTTTAAAGTTTTTTTTTTATATAAATCTAATTAATTATCCTTTTGATGCCATAAAATTATTTTCGGCATCTCATACACACTTTTTAGGAATGTGAGAAGCATGAACCAACATTCACTCTGGTCAATCTTAAAGTAGCACATAAGACAAAGTTTATATACTACACATTGTTTAGCGTAATTTGTCTTTTCACAGCTAGGTTTTAGTAGCCAATCAAAATTTGGTATCAAGGTGACGTCATATCGGCTTTAAATTATGTTCAGTCGATTCTACGCCCCAAATTACCCATATTCAACATGTTAAAGTAAAAATCTAATACGGAATAATATTTTGGCGCACTTTCAACTCATTCTGGCCCACTGTGCGACGTGTGTCTCAAAGCGAAACCAAACTCCTCATTATATAAATAAAAGAACATTTGAATCTCACCCTTGTCTGCCCATTCAAAACCACGAGGCGCCAAACACAAGTCGACTCGACCGATCAGCAGAATACCAATGAAGGTGACTTTGATTATGCGGAGGATACTCCCCAATAGACCCACGATGATGTTGAGAAAGAAGAAGAAATGGACGACGATGTGAAAGAGGTGCCTATGAAGAGATAAGAACAGAGAGGAATAAAGAGATGGAGAGGGGGGTCAATGTACTACATGACCCCCAAAATGACGAAAGGTGGCGTGCTTAGGGACGCACCATTAGATATCCGGGGGGGGGGCTGGAAGTTCCCCCTCCCCCCCCCCAAAAAAAAAAAAAAACGTGGACTATGAGCAAAAAAACAAAACAACTTGACTCACCATCAGAGAAAAAAAAATTGGTCCACTGACAAATCATCTGAAGGTGCAGAAAAGAAACATTGTCTCAATGGAATAAGAAAAAAAGAACTTTACTCAAAGAAGAAAGGGAAAAAATAATTTTGCACCATCCCAAACTTCCAGCCACCCCCCCCCCCCCGCCACCAAGGTATCTAATAGTGCGTCCCCTAAACTTCTCGATATGTATATTTTACATATTTTTTTGTTCTCTTTATTTTTTTAACTTAAAAAAAAGAAATCAATCTCCTTTACAGTGGGGGCGCTGCTAAGTTGTACACACATCAACTACATATTTGTTTTGGTTTATGACTTATGACTGTTTTAGGGACTTACATTTGATTTGGAATGGAACCTAAAGTTTGTGCAAGACCCAAGTTGACTTCACTGTGGTACTTCCCATCGGCCCTACATACATCTATGGGTCGATTTTATAATTTGATGCAGATTGTAATCTAATTGGTCAACTGATACGAAAATGTTGCAAGTATTCTTATAATGGCTGGTGTATTTACCTGCATGCGCTTTATAATCAATTATCGACTACTATCTGTAAAAACAAGTACAACGACAAACCTGTTATCTATGACCAATGCTCCGTTTGTGTTCCGTTTGAGAAGAACGAACCGAGCGAGAAGTTGTTGTATCACCACGATAAGAAGGATTACAAAGATATGTGACCTGAAGTTTAAAAAGAAATAAAAAAGAATGAAAGGCTCTATTTTATATTCATTGATACATCTCTCATCAAAATACAGAAGTGTGATTAGCATAGTTTATATTAATAATTAAATTAATAATAAATAATAATTCAAAACCGCTTGAGTTATTAATGTTAAAGACTGTAAGCCTTAACTCACCAATAATCACGCAGTAGCTCTATCAATAGATTGTTTTCAATAATGATTACCACAAAAGACATGATTGCCCACAGGACCACTTGAAGCACAAGAAAACCTAAAAAGAAAACATATAAAGACCATGAATTATCCAAAATAAACTTCTAATTAAACTAATTTTCAAACAAAACAGTTTAAATCTTCCTTACCCGATCAAAACAATACACTATATCATATTTGAATGGAAGGGACAAGTTTCATATAGTTTTTTTTTCGCAAGTTACTGATATATTTGCGAACGAATGGTTGTTACCTATAAGAAACCCTCATTTTCCTTTTAGGATTTAACATCATCACATGCACTGCATTCTTTACACAACCCCAATCCAATTTCGACAAAATAGAACGTTACTTTGAAATACTTGTTAACATAAAGAATTTTGATATACAACGACCATACATTCAAATTTTATCTAGCCTCTACAATTGAGATAAAATTCCTTATAAGGTGATAACCTTTATATACTGGTTAAAACAAAAATGTCAATTTACCATAGAATGTGTAAGCAACGCTGAGACTGGAAAATTTTAAGCAAGAGACCTGGTGAAAAATATTGTGAAATAGAATGTGAATATTTATAATTAAAAGAAAGGAAATTTCCAAAATATGATAATCCGAATTACAACTTTCTTCACAATAAATGAGACAGAACTTTTTTTAAACACAAAAATGAGATAGGCTTGTTTTTTTGTGTGTGTGATATAGCGTAGCAACGACCGATATAATAATAATAATTGGGCCTTTGTTAATGGCCTCATTTGCGTGTAACAATGATTGCAGGTAAATATTAATATAAACATGATCAAAATCAATCATTTTTTCATAAAAGAATCTTGAGACGATGATGTCAAGTTCGTTCATTATATTATGTTAATTAGACACATCCGAATTAAAACGTTTGATCGCGCATGAAAACTCCATGTTAAATCAACCAATCTATATCAGTGCTGTCCATTATTACTCATGAAAATAATGATAGCGTAAACTTACGATGATAGAATGTGGTGATCGAGCTCGGGTTTGGAATCGAGTTCGGTTGCCCATCCACAAATCTCTAGTATTCTCTCTGTAGATTGATGAAAAAAATATAATTGCGATGTCATCCCAAAATGACGAAATAAAAGATGTAATACTATGAGACCTAATCCATGTGATCGTGGTGAGCAGAGAGGAATGGTATGCGATATTGCAAACAAATGCAATAATCTTGGACAAAATGATCGCATTATGGTATAAATAATTAGTATCAATACAAAATAATCAATCAAGACTGCTAAGATGTTCATTTAATACACCAAGATGGAAAGGTTAAACGGTTTTTTTTAGATAAGAACAATACTCTATCTTTTTAATGAAGACTTAATTCTAACAAAGCTAATATAAAGATCGTATCTTTCGTGTGACTCTGTAATAATTACAAGAACCCTTTTAAAAGAAAAGAAATTTATGTTCCGATGTTTCGGCAGAAATGTACCTGTCGTCATTAGTTCCTGTAGTCAGCTTAGTCTGCATACTTTTTTAAAAATAGATTTTCTTCCCTTTCAAGAAATAATTACATTTTCTTTTATAAAACTGCATGGCCCGGGAAGCGGGGTTGCTGGGGTTGCTGAAGCACCCCAATATTGCTGCGTGTATTATTCTCCATGGGCAGCACCCCCTGGAATTCTGATGGGCGTGAAAAATCGGAAAATGTAACCAAACCTACCTAAATGTTTTTTGTCAAGTTCTCGGGACACAAACCCCGTTTTTTGCTTGTCAAATTTCTCGGGACCAAAATGACCTTCATTTTTAGTGACCCCCCCCCCTTTTTTTTTTTTGCTTGTCAAATTTAAATCAGCACCCCTGTAAAGAAATCGTTCCCCAGTGCCCTGTAATACTGTTCATAATAAAATTAGAAATAAAATACCAACCTGTAATTTTGTAAGAGAAGAAGACAGTTGATGAGCGATATGCATATTGCAGGATAGCTTGATAGATGAAATGCGACTGGAGGTTAAAACGATGAGAAATTGAAAATTGATTATTCAAACATGTTTGGGCTTCTGTCGCTATTTTCATGCAATTTAATCGGAAGTCATCCGCCCCATTAACCCCAACTTACCTGGACTATTTTGCGAGCGGGGACCTTTCAGCCCCCCCCCCCCCCACGATCTCGGCCGCGATCGTGACATAAATTTGCAGGAAGGTAAGGAATGACATAATCTACGCCGCGGCGCGCCGGTGCACATGCAGGTAAATTGCACAAAATTCATATATTTTCTATATGAATTAATTATGGTAATTTATTCATAATTTTTGCTCTAATTCACTAAAATAAGTTCCTAGAAAACTTATTTGTAGAGAAAATATTCTTAATGGCGTTCCTAACAATTTCTTTTAAGGAAAAAAATCTGGTACCAAATCAATTTTTTATGTATCTTATTGGTTTTTTTTTTATTTCTTATGTGTTTCTTTCTTTGTTTTTGTTTTTTTTTATTGTTATTTTTTTCGGCATCATCGTTTTTCATTCATAAATGATATCAAATTAAATTACTATTTTCAATAAAAGTGAGAATAATCACTCATTTATGATTTTTAGATGAAAAAGATTTTGTATTGACTTTGTACAGGATATATACCTTTTTTGATTAGTTCTCGTTTGACATACACTTACATAATGTTTAATAATTTCGTAACCGCGTGGCTGGGCATCACAAAATTTGGTCTCAAAAGTTGCGCGAGACTTGAAAGTATAAATCTAGCCAGCGGCGCGGTCAAGAAATTTCGCATAGCGAAAAATGTCAAGGGTGGGCTGAAAAGCCCCCACCCCCTCCCCTGGTAAGTTAGGGCTAAATCCTTTGGCGCCTTTTTTAGATATATATCATTTCCCAATTTCCCAATGTAAAAGAGATGGCTCTCGACAGGTTTATACAAATTTTCAAAACCACATTTTGCCGTTTATTCTTAAGCAAGCATCACGTATGAATATCTTTACAATCTCCCAATATCCGTAACAATAATAAATATTACACATGTATAATATAATATAATTAATATTATATAATTCCTCAATTCTTTATATTTCCAAGCGTAATTCCCATTGTTATTTAGTTCACTTACGCTCAATCATTTGGAAGAACTCTCCTAGACCGGAACTGGAAGCGAAGAAATCAAGAACTAACTCTTGAACTAACTTCAAAGTTTGAGTGATGTAAATCAAGCTCATCTGAACAGTGGTAGAAAAGAAAATTGAAAATGGCACACAATAAATATCGTCAGCAAGATTTGTTTTAAATCAATTACATAATATACCCTTGCGGTATTCCACATTATTTTTAAATAATATTACTCTATAACTTTACTTTTCCTATAATATCGTAAACTTAAGTTTTGTAGTATTTAATAATATTATGATGAATATGCACCAGTATACGATTCATTATGTAAACATGTGTCCGGCCGTTTGGGCGATTCCATGCTCTTTCGTACTGGACATTTTGACAACATTTTACATATTTTTCTTAAAATGAAAATAAAAGAATCTTTTATCGATTGATGGCGATTCTCAATTACTACAGAGGGTGATTAAGAACCAAAACTTAACTGGATTAAGTATCCTATACAATTGAAATTTAAAAAAAAAAGTACCGTGTCTAAAATGACACAGAAACGTTGAAAAGAGTATGATATACGCATGAGAGACGGCAATTTAGGTGAACAATGACAATTTATGCAAACATGTTTGAATGACACCGCGCTTGCGAACACAAACTGCCCATGAACTATCCCTTCTTGTTCCCAAAAAATGGAGGATATATTATGTATATAATGTCAAGTCAATTCAGTTCAAGAAAACGTTTATTTCTTTCTTCAAATTTACATTTCTTCAATTGTTTTTAAATAAAGTAAACAAATGAATAATAGTACAAAACATGTATTATTATTATTATCATAATTATTATTGTTGTTGTTGTTATCATATTGAACTATTATTATCATCATTATTATTATTATTGTTATTATTATCATTATTATTATCCTCATCATCATTATCATCATCATCATCTTCATCATTATGATGTGTATGGAAGAATACGTTAAACCATGAAGACGGCATGCGCTTATAAAAAAAATGTTCCCCAATACGGGACGCAGAGGGACTGTTCGTTCGGAATCATATTGCTGTTTGTGCATCTTTCTGAAATCTCCATATGTTTCATACAATCTCGGGAACATATCTGCCTTCGTTGAAAGTTTTGGGGACCAAAAAATGTTGCACATAGGCGTAATTCGAATTATTAGACAAATTTCTCCGAGTTTGTCGATTATTCGACTAACGTACAGACTCACCTGATAAAGCACAATAAGGGAAAGTCCAACTGTACACAAGATTCGAGTGGAATATCTGAAGCCTGAATAAGGATACATGGAAAATAATGAAGATAATAACTTGCTATCAAATTGGATTTAATATGTGATTTGGAAGAAAATATTTTCTTCTCTTCTCGTAGACGATTAGTGGCAAGCTATTGCAGTTTATTCTTTGGTATAAAAAGACAAACATTAAAGAAATATGATTAACGGCAAGTTATAAAGTTTACATTATAAAAATGTGGTAGCTTCCACAAAACCTTCACTCCTTTTTTTTCTGAGCCATGTAACATTATTATCAAATCCAATTATGGAAAACCACGAACAAAATTTAAATGGATGGTAAATACAGCTTGCACCTGATGACATTGTGAATTTTAAAAGATGCCTTGAATCATGAAGCTATTAATAGCTTCATGCTTGAATCATTAAATGAGATTTTATATGACCTATTCAACTGTCTTGCGTATTAATGTAAAACATCTAACTACAAACGTACAGGATGGTCTATAAAAGCTTATATTTTGAAAAAACATTTCACACTTTGGCATCTTGAGAGTAGAAATTCTCACCTTTAAAGCTTGGATAGATCCGTTGCATAAGTCTCGCGAATTTCCCTCCACTTTTCACGTTCCTTAAATTTAAAAGTAAAATATGCAATATGAAACTTTAAAACAAATCTTGTCACCAATGTTAATATTATTAAAATAGAGGAAGATGTGGAGGAGAAGGATGAGGAGGAGGATACTGATACCAATAACAATCAACAACGCAATTCTACTACGCATAATAAAGCAAATATTACTATTAAAGATTTAAATAAGTTGTAATAATAATCGTATGATTTACAATTAGAACAATAATGATGATGATGATGACGATGATTATGATGATGTTGATGATGATGATGATGATGATGATGATGATGGTGATGATGATCATGATGATGGTGATGATGGTGATGATGATGGTGATGATGAAGATGATGATGGTGATGGTGATGATGATGGTGATGATGATGATGATGATGATGATGATGGTGATGATGATGATGATGATGATGATGATGATGATGATGATGGTGATGATGGTGATGATGATGATGATGGTGATGATGGTGATGATGATGATGATGATGGTGATGATGATTGTGATGATGATGATGATGATGATGATGATGGTGATGATGATGATGGTGATGATGATGGTGATGATGGTGATGATGATGATGGTGATGATGGTGATGATGATGATGATGGTGATGATGATGATGATTATGGTGATGATGATGGTGATGATGATGATGATTATGATGATGATGATGATGATGATGATGATGGTGATGATGATGATGATGATGATGATGATGGTGATGATGGTGATGATGATGGTGATAATGGTGATGATGATGATGGTGATGATAGTGATGATGATTATGATGGTGATGATGATGATGATTATGGTGATGATGGTGATGATGATGATGATGATGATGATGATGATGGTGATGATGATGATGATTATGGTGATGATGGTGATGATGATGATGGTGATGATGGTGATGATGATGGTGATGATGATGATGATGATGATGATGGTGATGATGATGATGATGGTGATGATGATGATGATGATGATGGTGATGATGATGATGATGATGATGATGGTGATGATGATGATGATGATGATGATGATGATGGTGATGATGGTGATGATGATGATGATGGTGATGATGATGATGGTGATGATGATGATGATGGTGATGATGGTGATGATGATGATGATGATGATGGTGATGATGATGATGATGATGATGGTGATGATGATGATGATGATGATGATGGTGATGATGATGATGATGATGGTGATGATGATGATGGTGATGATGATGATGGTGATGATGGTGATGATGATGATGATGATGATGGTGATGATGGTGATGATGATGATGATGATGGTGATGATGATTGTGATGATGATCATGATGATGGTGATGATGATGGTGATGATGGTGATGATGATGGTGATGATGGTGATGATGATGATGGTGATGATGGTGATGATGATGGTGATGATGATGATGATTATGGTGATGATGATGGTGATGATGATGATGATTATGATGATGATGGTGATGATGATGATGATGATGATGATGATGATGGTGATGATGATGATGATGATGATGATGATGGTGATGATGATGGTGATGATGGTGATGATGATGGTGATAATGGTGATGATGATGATGGTGATGATAGTGATGATGGTGATGATGATGGTGATAATGGTGATGATGATGATGGTGATGATAGTGATGATGGTGATGATGGTGATGGTGATGATGATGATGGTCAGGATGATGGTGATGATGATGATAATTAGCAATATATCAATTTATTACAATAATAATAATTATAATACAACAACAAAAACGGGAAAGCTCATTTTTCCTACCCATGTCGTTCATGGTTGGGTCGCAGTAGGTATTTCACACGTTCTAAATAGTGGCTTTGATTCCAGTCATCATCATTGCCATTGCTAAGAAGATTGAAATTCTTTTGAGAAGAAAATAAAAGAACAAAATTATCATAAGACGAATATATATAATTGGCATATGTTTATCGAACGTCAGGATAGATTACATGACCTTGCAGTGAAAACGCAAAAGCAATGAATTTCATTGGCCCGGTTTGCATCCATGGCATAGTATATAAATATATTTTGGGGTATGAAAAGCGGAATTATTTTGAGAAAAAAATTAATTAATTTAATTTCTCTAGTTTAACCCTAACTAGGCCGGGCTTTTTTGGCTGTTCTGTGGCCGGGGGGGGGGGGGGGGGGGTTGATTCAACCCCCCCCCCCCCCTGAGATCTCGGCCGCCGATCGCACGAGCGCCGCAAAAATTTGCACGCTGGTAGTGTGCGATGTAATCTACAAGGCTGTATGGTAAAATTTTCCAAAATAATGAGATTTTATATGAATTAATTATGCTAATTTATGCATAAATCATACTTTTTGCTCTAATTCACTAAATAAAGCTCCTAGAATGCTAATTTTTGGTAAAAATATTCTTTGTAGCATTCTCAATAATGGCAATTGAAAAAAACTTAGGTTTGGAAATCAATTTCTTATGTATTTTATTGTTTTATGAATTTCTTATGCATTTCTTTGTTTTTCAACCTTTTGTTTTTCTTTGTTTTTTTCACCAGATTTATTGCACAACCTTTTTGAAGCATAATTATGCTAAAATCAATTGCTTTCAGCTGTTTAAAGTAAAAATAATCATATCTTTATGAATAAGATGAGAAAACTCAATTTGCATTGACTTTGTACACAAAATCACGTTTTGGAACTATTTTTGGTCTGACATGCACTTACAAAATGTTGCTTAATTTTGGAACCACATACCCGGGCATCGTAAATTTGGTCTTAAAAGATGCGCGAGACTTAAAAGTATAAACTCTGCGAGTGACGCGGTCAAAAAAATATGCGCGGCGGAATGATCGCAGAAAATGTTGAGGGGGTTGATTCAACCCCCCCCCCGGCCATTTTAGGGTTAAGAACAGAATTAGGCCTACCGTCTACTTGATAAAACTGGATATCAATTGACATTTAGCCTACGTATTATTAATTTTACTCATTGTGGTACTGACCAAAAAAATACATATACTCTCATTATATTGCATTAAAAACATACAAAAAAATAAATCAAATCTTATCCGAGTGTGAATCTTTGAATCCCCTGAGTGTCAAATTGGCAATTTGCAATAATACAGTCTGAAAAATAGGTATCACCCCCTAAAAAATCGATTAGACATTTCTTAGATAATTATGAACAGCATCGTTGTTTTCCTTGTTGTTTAGAAAACTAATCTCTTGAGACTTACCTTGTTCTTCCATTTAGTGCATGTTCTCTTCAAACGCCTGATAATCCTCCAGAGAAAATAGCTAGCCAAGCCAAAGCATGAAATCAGAGCAGGCATGTAACGAAAGCCATTCAGAATCCCTTCTCTTGACTGTTAGAATAAATGTTATGTACATTCAATTAATGAGTGTTAAGGTTACAAATGAGATGGGGAAGACCTATGAAAGTTGTCAATACGGACTAAATTGTCAGCTTTGATTATTTCAGTGAAATCCTTGATGTTAATTGGCTAAGAATCACTGATCTCTCACTGTAACTACCAGTACTGACCAGCTTTATAAAATTATGCCTCGAAGTGCATGTAAATGCTACAGGGCGCTGGCTGTTCATTTGTTTTTTTATACGCCCCCATCCCCCCCCCCCCCCAAAAAAAAAAAAAAAAGTTAGAAAACACTCCGGGAAGGATGACTCCGAAATTTATCAAAAGTCACGATTAGGCGATATATTTTAAATAATCGAACATCGAAACGTACAGATAGAATACATACTTATCATCAGACTTCAGCGTCTGCGGAATACCTGGAATTATCATGCACTGGACCCCTCCCCCACCACTGCCCAAATAAGAAAAAGAAATGTGCTTCCAAATCCATCCTCTTGTGGTTAGACAAATATTCACCCCTCCTAGCTGAAATAAAAGGAAACTTTAGTGTCACTTACCCCAACAGGACAGACGGTGTAAATATAGATATACATAGAAAACCTGCGAGATAATAATAAAAAAATCAATTTATTATTATCATAATTATCAAAGCCCTTTCTTTTATAATGAATGCCATCTAATGCCCCGTTGGAGATTCTGAATCTGCTGAAAAGTGAAATGCTACTTTTCTGCCTCCATATAAAAACTGATCTGATGTGAGTTTGTGTCTGAGGGCGTACGTGATGTTTTATGAATATTTGTGGTGTGTAATAAGTGTAATTGCACTATTCATGTTCATTATGTATAATTTATAATTTATGCGTTATATTTTATTATGTTTTTTGGCCCCGCCACAAGCTATGGATTTAAAGAGTAACCTAAATATATTGTTTGATGATTGATGCATTACATTTTGTTATATTCCATTGCATTTTATGGTTAAATAAATTGAAATAGAATTGAATTGAAAATTTGATTGAACTGCCTTTTCAACAAACATTCAAAACAAACATTCAAATAGACACAAAAGGTTATATTGGAAACATAAATATTTTAGTTGAGACTCTCTCTTAAATTCTTACCAGTTACAAGTAAACAAGAGCCCGATGACGTCAGTCATGAAGTTACTATACGTGATGCAAACTAGTAGAGGGTAAAAGACTAGTCCTGCGATGACGATGCACATATACTTGATGAGGGCCCAAACAAGGACTAGACAAGATGAATGAAATGAAATACACTATATTTTCTCCACTTTCTGTAAAGATTGGGAATGCTCTGTATTATGATCATGCCAAGAGAGTATAAAACAGTTTGAAAGCTAAACGGATAGACATAGTGGTATCCCCTCCCTTCCCTCCGCCTCTATACCCCCCCCCCCTCCTCTCTCTCTACCTATCCCCCCCCCCCTCTCTCTCTTCTGGTAAGCTTCTTCTTTGTTTCTTTTTCACATAGTCCCAAAATTCAAATGAGCCTTCGCAACGCTTAATTTGTGCGACCCCCACCCCCACACTCACACATGTCCAATGGAAAAATGGGACCGACAAAGCTGTTGTTGACCGAAAAAAAATTATGGGTGACGTGATACGGTTTTAAGCCTAACTTTGCCAGTAATTATTCAAATCCATTCCTCCTTTATTTAACACATTTTGTCTAAAATAAGTAATATCCCAGAGAAATTAATATAGAAGATGAGATGATATAGGAGATGGTAGATGACTGACTCACATCGCATGGCTTCTGAAAGCTGACTGATATCAACCCATCCCTGGTTGTCAGCATTGAGCTGGAGCAGGACAATGACGACATTACTTGTGACCAGGAAAGCGAAGACATAGGGTAGCCGATTCGAGTAGCCATCAAGAAGGTTCACTGGACTGTTAACGTGAAAGGATGATCAAGAAATGATAGAATGTGAGGTAACTGTAAATTATGTAAAATAATTAGGAGCAGTGTGAAGTTAGAAACGCGTCTACATTGTCACATTGATCAAAGTTTAATCAGGGTTTGTGGCTGTAGGCTAGGCTAATGATGTTGCGTTTAAGCTTTCATAAGTCTATTTCTTGATATTTATTTGTACTTTATACACTTTCCATTTATTGCCTTTTTGTATTATGTAGGTCACATTTAAAAAAGCCTCCAAACTTGAAAGTTTCTTGGATGGAATATTGTGATCTCAAGGGTGTTCTTATTATAAATGTCAAAATATCCATTAAAAATGATCAGAACTTCTGTAACAATTTTAACTATTTTCATCTGTTCCAAGTACTTAAAACCTTCTCTCTGAAACTGAATGAAAATTACTGAAAACAATAGCTCTTTAAAGGGGTGAATAAATATAAATCATTAAGTTAGGGACTTAGGATAAATCTATATTGAGAGTGATTACAATTTACCTTCTTTACGTAACATTTCTAATAAATTCTTTCTCCAAATCATACGTCCTGAAAGCAAGTCAGAACACCTTTCTACTCATATTGAGTATTATTGCAATGCAAACTGACAGATTTGGCTCAAATACTGCTGATGCCAATGATAGCATAATACTTCATGCACGTACTTCCTGTTAGTTCCAAATAAATATACAGGGTGAAGGTGCAAGTAAGTTTTATGTTCATTTCTTAATTTATTTAAGGGTGTTCCACAGTTAAAACGAAATCCACGTCATTTTCAACAAATTTTAGACAGTACTATTACTTCAGATGCAAAAAATAACATGGGTTCATGTGCTTGATTTTTTTTTGCTAGCGGGCTTTGAAGTTCACCCAATTTGAAGTTCTCGAGAAATGCGAATTTAAAGGGATGATGCGGGCTGAAAATATTTATATCTAAATAAATAGAGTAAAATTCACAGAGCAAAATGCTGAAATTGTCATCAAAATCGGATAACAAATAACGAAGTTATTGAATTCTAAAGTTTATCAATATTTTGTGAAAACAGTTATATGCACATCGACATGAATATTCATATAGGCGGGCTGATGATGTCACATTCCCACTTTCCTTTTTCTTATGATATTACATGAAATCATAAATGTTTCATTATTTCATACATGTGTAAATGATGTGTCTCCATTATGATGAAATAAGTTGATGCAATAAATAACTAATGTACTTAATCAGTTGCCAATCCAATTGATTTAGTTCTTGGTAGAAATTTTTTTGAATGAACCTAATTTCATGTAATAAAATATAAAAGAACAATTGGGGATATGACATCATCAGCCCACCTAATGAATATTCATAAAGACATGCCTAGAACTGTTTCACCGGAATAATGCAAATCTTTAAAATTCAATAACTTCGTCATTTGTTATCTGATTTTGAACAAATTTTCAGCATTTTGCTTTGTAAATTTTACTCTATTTATTGAGATATAAATATCTCCAGCCTGGACCATCCCTTCAACAGGTTTGGGCATTTTTAGACCTCATTGGATTACCACGTTGAGTTTAAACAATTATTACTCAGTCAAAATCCGTGTAAAATTAAATCAAATTTCACAGTATAATTCATAATTGTATACTTGAGATGGATAATCCATTCATATTGCTATTCGTTTGCCCTTTTAATACTAGCAGCATCTCCAATACTTTAAAATGGTGCCAAAAGGTCACGAAAACATATCTTTAAAATATTTAAATTTTGTAATAAATTTGCGAATGCTGCGCTTTTTTCCAAATCTATGTTATTTTCACCAGAATTTCCGAAGTTGTATAGAGGAAGGGATATTAAGAGATGTAAACATTAAGATACAAGTGTTCATGTGCTTGTTTTGAAACTATCAATACTTTTGTTGGAGGAAATGAGCTTTTGAAAATCGCGCAAAAATGCTTTGTATCTATGTAAGGAAATATCTCAATCTACTCTACCATTTACATGTATTCAAACTCGAGGTCATATTGCAGCAATGCAGAGTAAAGTATTCTGAAATTGTAGAGGTATTTAAAAATGTTCCAATAACGAGCAGATTTTTTGTAAGAATCCAATTTATTGAATTCATACCCCATTAAAATAATGGGGGAGTTTTTCGCTTGTGAGGTAATAAAATTATAACAAATATACCCCTTTACTTATTAAATTATTTGTTTTCAAATGCGTGGATTTTCGTGAACTTGAATTCACGGTGAACCTACTCCCCCCCCCCCCCCCCTTTAATATTCACATTCTTTTTTTACATTTGGTTCGGATTTGATGTTCTTTACTAAAAGCCTTTAGTAAAAAGTTGGAGATTGTACCGATTTTAAAAAGATACTTAAAAAATTGAATTATAGTGCCCTTTTGGAAACAAACTCTGATGTAATACTTACTAGATTAATTTTGGACGGCGGATACACTTGAAGCTGTTTGTTTTGCATCGGCAAAAAGTAGCCAACAGAAGGAGGATAATCTAAAGAAATCAGAAATCAAACAAAAAATTATATCAAATTAAACTGACTAGGAAAATCTTGAACATCGCATAACTTCGAAGACAACTTGAAATTCGGAATCATCCTGATATATGATTTGAATTCCCTGAGCAGCCAGCTCAGCAATTTTCCAAAAGAAACTGAAAGTCTCCAGATCGATAAGCGTATACCCACTCCCACGTACCCCCTCCTAAAAAATATGACAATTGTATTGTATTTGTTTCTCAAGGACATATATCATAAATTCATCGACTTTGAACTCTTTGGGGAAATCCTGATTATAAACCCCGCCCCCCCCCCCCCCCCACTCAGTGTTATTTAGGGTACGCCCATGCTCGTTCCCTCCCTTTGAAAGCACCCCCCTATCGAAGGTCTGCCAAAATTTCTGAACCCCCTTTCGAGGGCTTTTCGCGGGCTTTTTCTGCCTTAGAGACCCCCCCCCCTAAATCCGGAACACTGCTCAATGTACCCCCTATCTCAGGTGAGCTCTCATTCCAACAAAAGGTCCGTACTTTACTTTTCAAAATGAAATAATCCTGAATTCAGGATTATTCAGGCTCATTCGAATAAGCTTTCAAAACTAGCAGGAATTTCAGGAATTTGATCCCGGGATTTGATCAATTTTTCTATGTTATTCAAAATATTTTATAACGCCCTTTTAAAATTTCTCAGGAGTCCTAAAAGAGAGATAAAAAAACACCCCCTTTTTAAAGAAATCTCCGGTGAAAATACAAATACACCCCCCTTTTTTACAATTCGCGGGGCGGACTTGTCCCGCGAAAAAGTACCCCTGACCCGGAGTGAGGGGGCCGGGTTATAAACTGCGTAATCTCAACGAAAATCCTGCTCGTCTCTATACTGCACTGATATTAGTGATACGCGTACTATATTGTCATGAATATCACTGGCGTAAATCCCGGGGGGGGGGGATGGGGGGGATATATCCCCCCCACTTTTCGAGGAGGGGGGATGGCCTATACAAACATCCCCCCCCCCCCACTTTTTACGAAAGAAATGAAGAAAAAAATTACAAGAGATAATTGTTTTATTGGTGAAAATTCTTCCCAAAATACCGCTTAACAAATGAAATAATATAATTGAATCATAAAATGCAAATAAAGAGCCAGTTCACCATTTCCAAACGAAATACTTATGTCCTTATTATAACATTGAAGAGAACCCCCCGTTTCTTCAAATTCATCAATGTTGGGGTCTTTGGGAAGGGATTAAGATGGAATGACAATTTTTTTTTAATGTAATCTCTAATAAAACCATTAAACCATCATGGGGTAAAAAAAGATAATAATATTGGAGGGGTATTTGCCATATGGACATACAGTGGCGTAACTACGGGGGACATGGGGGGCACATCCCCCCCCCCCCCCCCCCCCATCGGCTGACCAAAAAAAAACGGGGAAAGGGGGAAAGGAGAAAAGAGGGAGAAAGGAAGAGAAACGTAGTGGGAAAGAAGAAAATATTATTCATTATAATGTTATATTATAATTATGTTAAGTTACATTACATAAGAAACATTTTTATCATAACTTTATGAAACATAATTTGCCCAGGGCCTACGTCTTCATTGTTCCTGGTGTTCGCATTGTCTGTTTAACGAGATATATAATCATGTTGTACTAAAACATCCCGTTTTCAAGTCAATATAAACCAAATATATTTCCTAGCACTTGAGTTATCATTGTTTTATGTAGTGACATGTGCTTCTTTTTCATGACTCAAAAGTGATTGCCCCATGTTAAGGTCTTCGTATATATGAAACATTTCCTGTCCGTGATTACGTTCGCATTAGTGGATTGGTGAGATATGTCTGCTCTTCATGAATTCCTAAAATCAGTCCTTAAAATGTCCCTTCTTCTGATCTGATTAACAAAAATTTTCAGCTCGCGCTTCGCGCTCGCATCATTTGGTTAATGAAATACGTATGGTCCTAGTTAATTCCTACAAAGAAACCTTAGAATGCCCCACTTCAGGTCTGAATTATCTAAGTTTTCAGCTCGCGCTTCGCGCTCGCATTGTTAAGCGAGACAGGTACCTATCATGATTACACAAATTTGATTATAATGTCCCTTTTTAGCTGTGAATATAAAAAAAATTCAGCTCGCGCTTCGCGCTCGCATTATTTGATCAGTGAGATACATATCCGTTTAATGACATTGTCCTTAAAATGTCTCTATTAGGTCACTCACTCAGTCATTCAAAAATTTTGCTGGTGCCCCCCCCCCCCCCCATGCCGTGACCCACGGTACGCCACTGTGGACATATCAATGACAATTCCTTGCATATCTAAAAACATGATTGCAAAAAAATTCCAAAATATTTCAGTCATCCCCCCACCCATCAACACGGATTTACGCCAGTGGTCATGATTGTATTGATTTGGATTGGATCCGGAAAAAATCAAATATATGCATACAGTTGGCATGGTTGGGGACATGAACATTTGCATCCGTGATGCATGTATATATCCAAAACTTCTTCCTCGCTCCAGCTTCTAAAACAACACAATATTGTATAGTCATACCTGATCTGTTACATTATGATTATTAACATGATTTATATGTCATGTATGTGATGTGAAGCGAAACAAATATATTATCATCACTCGGACCATATAAAAGCATGAGGACTCCTGCATAACCTCGTAGACATATACATAAAAGTTATTTTGATTTATAACATGGAGGTAAGAAATATATATATGTATTCATTCATTTAAACTTACCGAAGGAGCAATATTACATCCAATCCAATAGAACTGAACGAGTGTAGTGTTCATATCACACGTGATTTCTGATCCGTTTGCCATAGAAGTAGTTAGGGGTTCATCCGTATTCAAATCCATGTTGCTTTCTCCAAGGAGCTCCTTGTCCTTGCTTTCTCCTAGCTGCTTGCACTGATATCCAACTATGTTATGATCCACAACTACTGCAGATTGTACAGATAAATAAGTTCTCGTATCGTGCTTGCTACACAGTCCTTCAACATAATGCTTCTGTTTGAAACTCCAGTTGTTAAAACGCACTCGGAAGGAAAACTCCGGGGAAAAACTACGAGTAGAAACACGAAGTGACGAGGTGCAAGGGTGATTTCGAAAGCAGGGAAAGCATGTGTGTTTACCGTCAAAACAAGGAAGTGATTAGAGGTCAAATTAAAACGTGGAGGCGGACGTAGTTTTCTTTGCAAACCTTCACTCGATGAAAGCGGTCTGAATGTCCCTGGTATATAGTGACCTGTGCAGTTTCGACCAGGGTCTGTCCCTGTAGACTATGTTAAACCACTCATCGGAAAGTCCATGATAGAAGAGATACCAGTAAAACTAGCTCCGCCCCTCCGCAGCTCCGCCCTTCCAATCAATCACAACTTCGTGTGCAATCATGGAGGTATATAACTGGTCATTGTTATACCGAGGTTGTTTTACCTGACTGCTAAGAAAGCACGTATGCCTGTGAGCAAGCAACCAGGGGACCAACGGCTTAAGGTCCTCTCCGAGGGACCTGGTAATAAAAATAAATGCCTTACCAAAGGGCACTAGCGCACCACTTGGGAATCGAACCCGGGTCACGGGAATCCGAAACCCCCGCTCTACCGACTGAGCTATCGCGCCTCCCTAAACTTTATAGATGTGATATATATTACATTCATGGGGTAACATTACTTTTAATCCGACCACCATATACGGGCGGCGTCAGAGTAATGGGATGGAGGAGGGGTTAAAGCGTTCGACCAAAGAGGAACATAATTTTTCACCTCTTTTTTGTAAAACAAGCTAGTGTATAACACGACCCGGACCTAACTTTTGTTTTTGCTCATTTCCTTATTTTTTCATCCCTTACCTTCCTTTTCTTTATTTTTTCCACTTTTGTCTAGAACAATCATTATAAGGGCTTTCATCTCCTGCCCCACATAGCGCCGCCTTACTCACATCCAGGCCTTCCAAAAGAGCCTGTCCTTATAGCCAATTTTCATTTCAAATTGTATACAATGTAAAATATGGGAATCATTATTTCGCTTTTATTGTTAGATTGTGTGTAACCGTTATAAAAATCAGAATATAGAAACAAGAAAAATAGTGAAATGGAGATGAAATTACACTGATCCCCCCCTCCCACCCCACTGACTTGCTTCCTCCCCCTCTCCCCCTCTCCCCCTCTCTCTCTCTCTCCCTATTTCTCTCATTCCATCTGAGTGTGCCGCTCAATCAATCTTGCCATTGAATCCCGGATCTATACCAGTCCTGAATCTGCTTTCTATTTTGGTCATCTCTAAAAGAAAAATGCATGTCAAATGGATTGTTTTTTTTTTAATCAACAGTTGGTAGGTTCATTATGTTAACCAACCCTGTAGGTTGGTTAACCTACATGGTAAACATCACGGTATTATAATTCTAACCTTTATTTTCTTTGTTACCCATTGTTAAAAATTTCCCCCGAATGTTAAGAGTCAATTCATCCTACAACATTGTAATTTCCAGAACAAAATACTTCGAGGAATCTATTTCACTGTTTTATGTTCCACTTTCTATTATGAACGACTTAGTGTGGACCACGTGATATAAGTACGAAGAAGCAAATTCAAAGGACAAGTCCACCCCAACAAAAAGTTGATTTGAATAAAAAGAGAAAATTCCAACAAGCACAACACTGAAAAGTTCATCAACATCGGATGTAAAATAAGAAATTGATGACATTTTAAAGTTTCGCTTAATTTCACAAAACAGTCATATGCACATCTGGTATGCAAATGAGGAGACTATGACGTCATCCACTCACTATTTCTTTTGTATTTTTATTATATGAAAAATATGAAATAGTCGAATTTTCTCCTCATTGTCAAGTGATCCAATAATTAATTTCTCCCTGAACATGTGGAATTATCATTGTTTAATACTCTATGGTTCATTCAAGTTGGTCCTTTTGTCAAATCTATAAAAAAATGAAATATTGTATAATCCAAACAATAAAAAACAAAAGAAATAGTGAGTGATGGACATCATCGACTGAGTCAACTAATTGTGCATATCACTGTTTTGTGAAAAATAAGCGAAATTTTTCTTATTTTACATCCGATTTTGATTAAATTTTCAGCATTATGCTAGTTTGATTTTTCTCTATTTATTCAAGTCAGCATTTTCCTGGGGTAGACCTGACCTTTAACACTATGACAGATCAAAGAGTTAAATTCTTATTTCGCAATGGCAGTTTTTAATTTCGGAGTTGAATATTTTGTTTTATTTGTTACTGCAAATTTTAAACGCTACTTATTCACTCAACAAATTGCTGGTTGGAAAATATATAACATAGCATCATTATTAACTAACTGTGTCCGGGCAGTATATCAGACTATCAGATGTTCGATGTGTTTTTTTATTTCAAAACAATCATGCAAATTCTCACCATGATTAGTTAGCTGATGAACTGACTCGGTAGTTCAGTTATATACAGTGCGGAACATGATCTATAGTCCCCCAAATAGTAGAATAGATTAGATTAGATTTATTCATTTCCGTTCAACAATTTTTTCAAAATATAATCAAAGTAACAATACATATTCAATATAATCGATAATACAGACAAATCAATGAAATTTCGTAACAAATGTTGAATATAAATTAAACAAAACTACAATTTGTTGCAGTAATTTGATCAATGAAAAGAAACAAGAAATAAACGGAGGGACTTGCCAAGAAAAGCAAAAGCTTGTAGAGAAGGCAAGCCCCTAAACTTAGTTTCAATACTAATTATAAACAAACTATATATACAACTCTATCATGTCTATACAAAAATCGAGACGGACACAGAAGACAAACTTAAAACAAGTAATCCACAAATATCAAAATAAAACGAATAAGCGACAACAAAAATAAGAGAAAGTAATTCAAATAATCAGGCGCGCCGGAACACTTTCAGTTTTGGGGGGGGCAAAATCCCGAAGGGGGCACAATATTTTTGACAGCGTGAGATACCGAAGCGATCGAGTGGGAGAGGGTGTGGGACCCCCCACGGTAAGGACTTTGTGTAAAAATGGAGTATAAAAGTTGCGTTTCTAAGAGCATTCAAAAATAAATTTCTTGAGAATTATACATAGAATTCACTACGAAAGACTATACTCATAATTTATGAGAACCTGTGAAATCTACGCGCAAAACGATCGCTTCGGAATGTGGTTTTCATGTCTGATCAATAAACTTACGTATTACGCTTATATTGACTCAAAATACCAGAAATTACATTTTTCATGCAATATCCTTTCAGAAACATTTATTTATGTACAATTACATACACGGACGACGCGAGAGAGCACAATCATCATAAGTTTCGAGTAATTCTTGTCAGAACAAGGAGTAAGCAGAAGAAGCGTAACAACAGAAACAAAATAAATTCTAATGAATGTCTTTTCAAATTCAAAATGTCATACTGTTCTGACGTGGCAGACGTCGATAAGCACTTAAGTCCCCATTCTATGCAAATCATTTCTGACATCAGCATTGGAGATAGTCCCTGATTATCCATGCATGATAACATGTCTATATTGAGTTGAAATGACCTTGGTATTTTCTTTAGGGCACTGACTTGTTATCATTGTATTAACTCAATTTATATTTAGTTGAAAATGAAATAATTGAAATAAGTTTTCATGATTTAAATCTATATCTTTATTAATCTATACTTACAATTTCAGGGATGACTTACATAGGCACCAAGTAAATGAGATATTGACGACCTCGAGATGTTATGCATGGTTTCTGGGCTTGACAGCTATGACATAGATTCCATAATAGTTGCTCGAGTAACTATAGCGTTCGAGTAAACGCGCGTTAGTGATATCGGGTCCGGTCTGAGCGTTTCTGGGCGACCGCGCGTTTGTTAGCCGACACAGCCAGCATGCATTGGTGTACAACTTTCAATTTGCCATTCGGTTTTAGTCTGAAATGTATTCATTAAAAGGTTAAACGTTATCACGCTGTAATAAGATGGAAAAGGGGCTTATGAAAGGTATGTTTCACAGAGGGACATGTTCGTCAAAAGACGTGAGGCTTAGTACTATGAAATGTAATTGCCCCGGGGCGAATTTTTTTCATTTTGACAATGGAAATGCCCCCCCCCCCCCGCTTCCGGCGCCCTTGCAAATAATAATAATTACAGTGGTAACACACAAAAAAGTACTTACAAAATCATAATAGGGAGGGAAAAGGGGCAAAGGAAAGAAAGAGGGAGATAAGGGAGATGCAAATAAAAAGTGCAAATGAAAAGAGGAACATGGCAGGTGTACAGGTCGTAATGTATTGTATCATGTTGTAGTGTTGTTGTTGTTTTTTATAAGTAAAGTTTGACAAATTTATTGGTAGTTAAAGGTTAAGTTATTATGTAGTTTTAGTTAGTTTAGGTTATGTGTTAGCTTGACTTGTTGGTGTGGAGTATTGACAAAATAGGTTTTTTGTGCCAGCTGGATATGAGGACATAAAATTTAACAAATCAAAGATTTCATTTCAGACATCTCCAGCACTTTTTCTTTACTTTTACCATTTAAAGGGGTTTTTCCTTTCATACAGGCAGGACAAGAAATAAAAAAATAAAAAAAATCAAGCCTACTATTTCATACAAATCACTGCAAGTAAAACATTTATAACAGCGACGCTCTATGTAGGGCCGTCGAATGAGTGTTTTCGCCAGGAAACAAGTTAGAAAGGAACAAAATATCTTCGAATCCATCTTTTTTAGCACATGGACCAAAGTCCGTGTGTTATTTAAGACTCACGTCTACCTATATCCATATAACATTTTCCAGGTTTTGCGCAAGCCATTTTTACGAACTTTTTAAATGTAAGTGGCACTCACTCATGTTCAAATATTTGTCGACAGCCATAACGTCATTCGCTTGAATAGACTTGTACCAATATGTAAATGTCATGAATGTGGAAAAGCGTTGGGAGATTACAATAATCACATATACATAATTTTAAAGGGTAAACGTTTTGATACACACTGTACATCACTGAAAAACATAAATCAAATGAAACATTGCACAATTAAATAATGAGGGGAAATGAATAGAGTGAATCTTAATATTAGAAGAGTATCATTCTACAAATTGTCAACCTTTTTTGTCTTTCATTGCTGCATTTTTACTGTTTTTTCTTATTCTTTAATATTTCATTTTCAGTAAATTGAAATTGTGTATTGATTACAATAAACAAAGATGTAAACAATTAGGGCAAGCTACAATGAAGTATTACTATTAAATATACATCAATCAAACATCAGTTAAATCTCCATTATCAAACGTAAAGAGGGAGACTGTTCTTCATGTTCTTATTCTTAACAACTCCATATGCTATTTATGCATAATTCATTACACGTCGTTTCGTTTAAAAAAATATTTTAAAAAATATTCTAAAAAATATTTAAAAAAATAAGGACGACAACCCAAAAAAAAATGCAGAGAAGTATACTCCCCTGCCCCCCCCCCCCCCCCCCCCCCATCAACGCCATTTTCTCTTTAAAGAAATAGTTTACCTGATGACCACAGGCCGGATTATCATTCAGATAGGAATCCACCCTCTGCTTACAGACATATTTTAATTATGTTGAAAATGTTGTGTTGTACAATAGAAATTGCAGTTTTTTTTTAATAAATGCATATTCGATGGTACTATAATTATTTTAAACTGTGTTTGTTCTTAAAATGCTACGATGCAGTCATGGCAGTCGAAAAGGGAAATGAACAGGAAAAACATCGAGATGGGCATTCAACGTAATGAGCAGATCGGAGTTCCACAGAAAAAAACACAGTTCTAGTCAATAATTGTATTCATAAAGTCGTTAAACAAGTTCGTGTGCAAATGAGTGTGCCGTGCCTAGTACTCATTATGCATTTTGTATATTTTGTTCCTTGACGATATTAATTATACATGTACCTATATGTTCTCTTTAAAACAACATAGTGCAACAATAACAATTATCTTATGAAAATCAAATCTGTTAAAAAATATTCTTACACAACACTTTACGAGAATAATGATAAGAAGTTGTCAATATATATACAGTATGTAAATGTTGTTTAGGGGTGAAAGTCATTATAAAAAATGTAAATACACCCCCCCCCCCCGCGCCACACACACACCCACACTCAAACCCTCGCACACAAAGTTTCTACGCTTTTGCTTCTGTCAGATGTTGAGGATTTGTAAAAATCAAATCATCATCTCCGATTTCTGAGAGCTCGTGTAATCTTTCGTACACCAGTCGTTTGTTTCGAATCATCGTCAAAGCTTTGAGCCAACGGTTTCGTACTCGTCTGCTTGAATATACCCTGTCTTTTGTACTTTGCGAAGCTGAAATATCTGTAACAAGATGGGAGCATTCAAAATGCAAAAAATATAACTAATTATTTGCACGCTAAATCAATTCCGATGGATAAAAATGACAATTGATTTTCAGATGATGTTTTCGTTGAATATAGATTTCCCTATCGCACCATGATTATACTGATAATCATTTTATAAATGTTACTAAAGAACTAAAGCAATTTATCATGGACCTATCCACGGAGGATTATCTATTGTTACTGGGGGTGATGTGACAATGCTCAGCACCCCCAGTATAATCCTCCCTGGATAGGTCCCTGCAATTTATTTGATTCTCCAGTACAAAGTTAAAGGAGAAAAGTAATTATTACGACTGTTGAATGTAATTGTACAAAATATCTAAAATTGCAACATTAGCGTGCCAAGGTCTTTATTATTTGTATATACATCGCAAAAATCAATTATGAAAAAGTCTTTAAATAATCGAAACCTTCACCATGGGAAACCATCGTCTCATATGAAACAATAATTATTTCTATTCTTTTTCGAAAAAGTTATAATTCAAAATGACTTCCTTTTTTATATAGAACAACTGTAGCTGAAAATAATAAGGTGGGAAATCATCTTTGAAAAAACAAAAAAGTTTGGAAAAACTGGAAATGCTTTAAGGCCACCGCATACCTTACGACTGACCGATTTTGGAACAAATCGCATTTTGCTCATTTTCTGAAAAAGTGAATGGAACATATCATTTTATTTGAGGTTAAAATTAATTGAAAGAATACTAATATAACCATTTTGAAAGATTCCAAGCCTTTATTTTAGAGTAAATGCCAAATTAGTTTCAAATCGTACGACTGATATGACGTCATTACGACTAGATATCAAATTCGCTTTTATTCTAAGAAGGATTATAGCACAGTCACATATTTGAACACAGGTATTCGTACGATGATTTAGAACATTACACAGTAAGATATTCCAAGTCTCAATATTAGCATTAAATTCTACTACATTTTATTCTGAAATCGGGTCGCTGACCAATCGTAAGGTGTGCGGTCGCCTTTAGATACGCAAAGATAAAAGTCACATGCAATATTGACCAATCTACATGTATACCTTTGATAGCGACGTCCCCTTCAAATCCAGCAACTGTATTTTGTCTTTCGACATCGTTGTCCGGTTCGACTACGGCTCTGCTTCTTGGCTGGTTGAGTATATGACAGAATGTGACGACCACAGGATGAGTGAGGCTGACTTCCAACTCAAGAAATGAGCGGTATGCTCCGAAACCTTGTATGGAAAGGACAAAGAAATATTCCACCACAATTTAAAATATATATGCATAGAGGTGACGTAATTTGTGGGGGGGGGGTTAATTCTGAATATTTTTTATATAAAAAAATGTTTTTTACAGGGCCCATATATAAACTCCTCGAAAAAAAACTTTGGAAATCTGACTTTGATCGATAATCCCTCCTCGGTTTTAATGAACATTAATGTGTGATTTATACTAATCTCACAGAACCATCACTACATAAACCACAACAAAACATAAAAAATGAAGAAGCAGGGGCTTGATGTGAATGGATTTTCATTTATTAACACAGACAAAAGAATCATGTTCTTTATTGACCCTTCATGACTATTTCTGCTCGTGTTGCAGATTTTCAATTCAGACATCATCCAACCCTTTTGAATCCTGCATGCTCTTTTCGTGATGACATGATCATAACAAGCATGGTATCATTTTGAAGAGAATTAAATGATCTTTTGAATGATATCAATTATTCATTGTTTAAAACTGGGAGTTGGGAGACATTAATGGCCAAACTCAGATTTCCAAACTTTTTTTGAGGGATTATATATACATATAATCTACTTTCTCATTTAATTTGTTTGTTTTTTTCTTAATCCTTTTTTTTCTTATCTCGTACCCCCATCAAAATACTTCAAATACTTAAAAACAACATACGGGGTGGTCCCCCAAGTCAGAATTTGATATTAAATTAATATTATAAAGATTAAATATTACCTTTATCTGCCCATTCAAAGTCACGAGGTGCCAGACACAGGTCGACTCTGCCGATGACTAGGATACTGATGACAGCGACTTTGATTATGCGAAGAAGACTTCCTACGAGACCGACGATGATGTTCAGGAAAAAGAAGAAATGGATGATGATGTGGAAGAGGTGTCTAGGAAAAAAGAGAAAATAAAAAGAAAGTGATTAATGATGCATGTCGTCTTCATGACGGATCTTGGGTAAGCTTTTAAGGGTATAGAATTTTAAGTGAATTTAATACAAGCTATAAATTGATGCACGGGCTTTAATGAAAATGAATAAACTCATTGATAAGTTGATGAAATTATAAATCAACAATTAAAATACCATACTGCAAATAGAAAAGCAAACCGATCTTTGAGGATTTTTTATTTGTCTAATTGTGTTTTCATTACTTTAAAAAATATGAGATTGAGGTTGTTACATAATGTAACAACCCAACACCCCCATAGAACAATAAATAAATAATTAGATGAAGACAAATTATAAAATTGGGCAAAATTCCCCGACCGCCCCACCCCCTCTTCCCTTCCTCCCCTTCCCGGCATGATCATTATAAAATTTATATAGAGGAGGGGTAGTTCATAATTCATGGAAATGCATTCACTTAGAAATTAGTTCGATATTGAATTCTGATGTGGTGATAATATGTTTATCGAGTCACAAGGGTGGGGGTCTAACAAAAAGTATCAGTTAGTTTACAAACCTGTTATTTATAACCAGTGCACCGTTAGTGTTTCGACGAAGAAAAACAAACCTGGCGAGAATTTGTTGGATCACAATAAACAACACGATACCAAACAGATACATCCTGTATTAATTAATAATAAAGAGATTGATGATCGCCTAAAATTTTGGGTAAAACATAATACTAAGAAATTAATGATATTAAAAAAAAACCAATATTCAACCCCTGTGCCGAATGTCATGGAATATCATGGAAGGAAAGGAAATCAAACGATGATGTCCTGAAACTCATGGATCTCACACGGACGGAACTAAATAAAGGAACGTAAACTCTCATGCTATGGCCATACCAGAAAATAAAAATCTTTGCCAAAGAAAATCATGGAGGGAAAATTTGAAGGAAAAAGAGGAAGGGGACGAAAAAGGAAAAGCTGGCTTGGAAATGTTGAGGAGATGACAGGCAGAAAGATAAAGGAATTCTGTGAGATGGCATTGGACAGAGAAAGATTGACAACCATGACATCCAACTTCATTAATGTAGTGGGCATACTGCCAGAACTTTGCTGGAGCGGTCCTTGAACGGTAGGGAGAGGGGATCGAATTTCGACAACGCTTGACACCGCGCGCAAAATGGGGAAAGATCGAAAACACGGGCGTTGCCTTAGCGGTGCATCGCCGAAGCCGGCGTTGTTTTAGCGTTGGTTTAACGGTAGCGAGCGGTATCGAGCGTTGGTTTAGCGGTGGCACCTCCATACCAACGCCAGACCAAAGTTCATCACCGCAATGGATCGCTGCTTCAACGCCCGACACCGTTCCAGCAATTTCATGTCCGCTCGTAAAACGTTTACAACCGTTTCACCAAATTTTGTGCAACGTTTAATCTCTGCAGCGGTGGTCTAGCTTTGATTTCTGCGTTGGCCTAGCATACCCAAGCGTCCACAAACCCCTTGCGTCTTGCGGTGCCAAACTTTGACTAGGCGTTGTTGGAGCGGTGGTGAACTTTGCTGGAGCGGAAAATTGCCCGCTCCTCACCGCACGCAATATTTTGTGCAGCTCAAAACTTTCGGAGCAGTAGGAGCACTAGCGTACCTACGGGGGGGGCAGGGGGGGCACTCTGCCCCCCCTGACGAGTCACAACCCATGCAAAAACGTATATTTGCCCCCCCTGACGGGCTTGAAAAACCTTTTTTGCCCCCCTGACGTGCTTGAAGACCTTTTTTTTTTTTTTTTTTTTTTTTTTTTTTTTTTTTTTTTTGCTTGTCAAATTTTTTCTGGAACGAAATCCTTTATTTGTGATCGAAGACCTTTTTTATTTTATTTTATTTTTTTTAATTTTTTTTTTTGCTTGTCAAATTTTTGGGCGGACGGTTTTGCCCCCCCTGTGGAAAATCCTAGGTACGCCACTGAGTAGGAGGGACCATCAGCGGTGGCCGAGCGTATATACGCCGTTGCCTTAACCGTGACCAACTTCTATTAAACGATGGTGCGGTAACGAGTGGTGATTTTTTTTTCACCGCTCCAGCAAGGTTCGGGGTTCTGGCGGTGTAACCACCGCATATAACCACCGCTTAAAAGAAGGGTACCCCTTTAGATGTCGCCTATTCGCTCCTGAATTCTTAATTCGCCAAGGACCACAAGCTAGTCTGCTAGTAGGTCCCTACTGGTTCCGGTGGGTAATAAAATGAATAGGCTACAGCTCTGCAGGAAAGTTTAGAAAAAGTACGAAATCATCTCAAATTGATTATCATGTATGCAAAAAAGTATTTTTCTTACAACTGTCTGAAAACATGCATCCCGTATATAACCATGACATTAAATACATGTGGACCCTATCTTCACACTAGGTGTTTGGGATGATGTCAGGCAATGGGTAGTGTATATTTTCATTACCCAACACTTTTAATTCTTTATCTTATTCCTTTTCTTTTTTTCTCTCGCTACTTATTTCATCTTACCATTTCACCATAGGATGTTCGCTATACCCCCTTAACATATTCATTAGCTGTATAAGCATTATGGGACCTCTTATAAAAATATTTCTGTGTGCAATCATTTTTATTGTTATTATTATTCCTTTTTTTTTGAAAAATCAATATAGCAAACTTTATGAAAACGATCAAAGTAAACTTGAATCATTTTAAATCATCGGACAATAGACAATGAAAATATCTCTCCAAAAACACAAACAAAAACAACACGCAGGTTGATACAAGAAAATGGAGCAAAGCATTTAAAATAAAGGTAAAATTGATTTTTCCCCCTTACCAATATTGCTGTATCAGTGCAACAATAAGATTAAATCTGATGATGATGACAATAACGAACATGATTATCCACAATATTATCTGCAACACGAGGAAACCTGCCAGTAAGAAAGGGAATAATGGTAATGATAACTGCAATGACGTTTGATGATGATGATGACGACGACGATGATGATGATGATGATGATGATGATGATGATGATGATGATGATGATAATGGTGATGGCGATGGTGTTGGTGATGGTGATGATGATGATGATGATGATGATGATGATGATGGTGATGATGATGATGATGATGATGATTGATGATGACGGCAATGATGATGATGGCGAGTATGATGATGGTGATGGTGATGATGGCGTAAAGTGACGGTGATGATGATGATGATGAAAATGATAATGATGATGATAGTGATAATGTTGATCATTATGAGCATTTTCAGCATCTAGAAAGCGTAATTCGTATGAATCATAAATAAACATAATGAACTTGGAGTAGAATGTCACATGCGATACGATACTGGGCTATAATTGAATTAAGGTCGATTGTGTGAATTTCTTATAACTGGCTAATTTGACTTACAGTACTTTGTTAAATATTTTCAACTTTCGTAAAGATCAAGTCCACCCTAACCTCGAGTTGGATTGAACATACATGTAAAAATAATAATCAAACCATCATAACGCTAAAAGATAATGTCAATGAAAGAAAGTAGAAATATTAGCGTGTGTTATATATAACCCATTTACACACTGCTGAGCATATTGCCGTTTTGTGAAAAAATTATTTTACGTCCGATCTTCCAGTTTGCTTTTTCCCAGTTTATTAAAATGAATGATGGGGTGGACTTGGCCTTTATTAACCTCCATAATAATAAGTATAGACCAATTTACAATGATTTAGGTCTTATACTGTGGTTATACATACCCCAGAATGTATAAGCGATGCTGAGACTTGAGAAACTCAAACAAGAAATCTGAAAAAGACAGCACGGTTTTTTCTCCTGTTTAGTTAATTTTTAGTTAATCTGATCCTTCTCTGTGCCAAGTACTGCAAGTGCATCCATTGAAAATAACTTGAAACCGGAAATTAATATTTTAGGGACCACGTGACATTATATTATCAACAAAAAATGTTGCAATAATTTCATCTTATTTATCATCGTTTTTCGAACCTGAAAAATGATACAATGATTCAGACAGTCTCAATCAATACAAAAACCGCGTTCATGCTTCTCCACTTTCACATTTATTGTTACCCGTTGCTTACCAGTCATGTGCAGTTAAACAATTTACAATGTTATCAAATAAATTTAATGGACTTAACATAAATCCACATTGGCTGGGGTTATTGTGACCACCGCACACAGGCTTTACTATTTAACCTTAATTTACAGCTTATTAATTTTTTATGGTTCAACTGGACGCCAAATTCATTCATGGATTTATTTCAAACCCCTCTAATATACATATAAATTGTTAATATTGTTCAAACTTACAAGCAAAGAATGCGGTGGAGTAGGCTTATTGCTGAATTTATATCTGTCTCCCTTCCATAATTCTCTTGTGTTTTCTCTAGAAAAGGGAAATTATATAAAAATGCTGTTAACATTTTACAAACTCTTAAATGTGTATCCATACAATTTCTTCTTCTTCTTTCTTCTTCTTCTTCTTCTTCGTCTGTCTTCTCCTTCTTCCACTATTGCCCCTACTTTTTCTTTCATCATATCATTATCTTCTCGATTTCAACTGTTGAGACGTCTGCACCAGTGCTTGCTTGAAGTCCTAACCAAGGGCATGAAGGGTTCCCCATCAGAAATTGACAAATCTCGCCTGGCAGGGCAATCATTAATTTTCTGACGAACGAAAAAAGGGGTCAAAAGTCATCACCATATTTTTGGGGCACTTTCCTGTTCAAAATTTCCTCACAAGCAAAAATTGATACCATTGGTTTCCGAGGCTCTCATTTTGTTCAATTCAATTGGCTTTTATTCAATTTCTTAATTATGTCAGAGGGCACTCTGCTCCTAGTCTGCAGGCGCAGACCCTGATTGAAATTTAGATTGAAAAGTGGGTCTTGATACAAGACTAGCACGAATAATGTTTCAATTTCACAGCCCCTGCCCCCTCCTCCACCCCAAACAAACCTGTAATTCCGCAAGAAGAGAAGACAATTGAAGA
The DNA here is from genome assembly GCF_037042905.1 of Lytechinus pictus. Lineage (NCBI taxonomy): Eukaryota > Metazoa > Echinodermata > Echinoidea > Temnopleuroida > Toxopneustidae > Lytechinus > Lytechinus pictus. The sequence goes on along the minus strand of NW_026974140.1, from coordinate 4,559,846 downwards.
ACGATATACACATGGCAGGATAACTCGATAGATTAAACGATACTGTGAACAGAAAGGAAAAGGATGAATTAATAACTTCGATGCACGACAGAACTACTATTTTCATTTTCGAGGGCCCAATCTTTCTGTTACCGGACAAAGTCTATTTTTTCTCATACAGGCCTGAGTAGGGACCACTTCGAAATTTTGTTTAATTTTAGAATCACGAAGGTCATGATTAGGAATCTCAAGAATAAAACAAAATTCATTGTTTTTGCATATTGAAGATGCCATTTTAATAAATTAAATATGAGATCAGTTGGTAAACCCTATATTTGATTAGGCCATGGTGATTATGTCCGAGAAAGGGGCGGCTTAATTGTTGATTAAAAAATAATTAATAGGGCTATGATAATCTATCATTTTCGTATGCTGGTTTAGACTACTTGAAATTAAACGTTCACTTTTCTATCAAATACAGTTAAATGTTACTGGGCATAATAGCGTCTAGTTTTTCTTTTCTCTCCTAAGCAGGTATAAGCAATTCATGTAATCACAAATTGTGTAAAATAAAATAAATACTTACGCTCAATAATGTCCTGCAACGGACTGGATACCAGAATTAAAGTTTGAAATATCTGCTGAACAATCACCAGTACATTTGCTATATAAAGAATGCTCATCTATCGGGGCAAAAAAAACAAAAAGGAGAATAGGCTCTTAAACGCGATTCGATATAGCAGCAGTGCTGACTCTGAAAACAGCTATTGAATAAAAATTCACAAAAGAAAACATTCATATATGATCATAAAATACTATGCCCATTGACCCCAAATGACCTATGACCATGAGCATGTGACCTAAGACCTGTGCAAAACACTCATTCATGCTTAATTATTTTTATGGCTATGTTAAATGAACTACGTACATACATGTGTAGATCCATAAACTTTCTAAGTTATGATGCCAATTCAACAACTACCCCTAACACGGCCAAAGTTCATTGAACTTAACTGACCTTTGATCTTGGTCATTGCAAAAGGACGGGTTTGCAATTGATCGCAAATCAACTGTAGATCTAATTTTCGTGATTGATTTCGAATATTGAATGTAGTAATTAGGTTCTTGCAACGCCCCATATGTTATGATATAAATGTATTTCGCACAATGCTGAAAGCGGAAGTGGTTATTATTGGGGTCGGCAGACAAATTGTTTTAAAACGATGAATGTACTTTCCTCGTAATTGTATGATGATATTACTCCTGGAATACTCTTTACAAGCATACCTCCAAACCGAAATTTGAACAGATGAAATGAAATTTAAACGACCAAAATACTGAAAATACCATCGAAATTGAACAAGGAGTAACAAAGTTATGACATTGTTGCATTATTTCGTTGAAACATGCAGTTAGAACTATACACGACATCATGAATATGCAATGAGTATGTTGAACGTCAGAACGGTGATGTTAAATCCCTACTTTATATTCTTTTTGTATTTCATTATGAAAAATTCTCTTTGTTATTTCTGCAAACTCTGTCCTCCAAGAATGTAACAATAAGATTGACTGCTGATCTAATGTGTAAGATAAAAACTTTTTTTTCTTCCACAAGGGAAATACTTTTACGCTTATAATAAAAAACAATGACATAATTTTGATTCCATGTAACGAAATAAGAAATAGGGGAAAGTGTGGACTTAACATGATCAACCCATATATTACCGAACTTAAGAAATCATGAACTTAATTATGTTTTCATAAGATTTTGATGAAAATTTTCACCGATTTGCTCAATGAATTTTACGATTGTTTAGTTCGTATAATTATATGTTCAACCTGGATCACCTCCTTTTAGAATGGGTTCGGTTTGGCAGCCTGACCGGCACACAAACGCCAGGCCCAAATCTTATATCAAAAAAGAAAATCTTGGCCAAGGCGACAAGGAAACAAAATTTGGAGGAAGTAATTAACCCCAATCACAATATAGTCCTTCAGAGGAAAAGGAATATATTTTATGAACCGGGTATGATTATTACAAGTCACATTTTGTATTCATAATCAGATGGTAATTTACAGGGCTGTTTTCTTTATTAGCCAACGGGGGCTAAAAAGCCCTCAGCCCCCGTGTATCCTTGTTCCCTCTCTAATTACTATCATGGTCTCCCCGGGAGACTGAAGCCAGTGCAAGCATTCAAGCATATGCTGTAAAAACGCTAGTCATGTTAATTGGCTAGTTCTGCGTTTCATGAGGCTTGTAAGTACCGACAGTTATTCATTATCTGACAATTGCCATGGTAACCGTCAGAGGCGAGTACTTCCACGCCAATTTCATTACGATTATATTCGTGCCTTTTACACCATCAAAAGGATGAAATTCGCATTTATTTTCATGGACAATATTATTTGCATTGTTTAAAATTCAATATTCATGTTTAAAATCGTACCTGATAAAGAACAATGAGAGAGAGTCCAACTGTACAGACAATTCGCGTTGAATATCGAAATCCTGAACAAGATGAAAAAGAAATATTGGTGGCATTTACTATTTGGCGATTGTTGGTGGTTTATTTGTTGTTTGTTCGTTTTGGTATGTCCTTGTTTGTTGTATTGTTGGCATGTTAAATACATGTATATCGATTCATTCATGATCCAAATAACCCCCCCCAAAAAAAAAAAAAAATAATAATAATAACAATAATAATAATAATAATAACAATGATTATAATAATGAACTATGAACCCGACCGTCCAATAAATGACACAATGCTGGGTGGAAAACACAATCATAATTATACTGTGCAGCTCAATACAATAAATTTCTACAAGAATTATTTACATTGTGCAGGTGTGTGGGATGGTGGAGGGTGCTGCTTCAGGGGAATCTAGGGACAGGAGGCGAATCCCCCCCCCCCCGTGATTTTTTGAAGCAGTGACCCCCCCCCAAAAAAAAAAAAAAAAAAAAAAGATAAAGAAATAGAGAAAGAAAATGGAAGAAATAAAAGTATAACAAGAGAGATCTGGATCGAGCTATTACATTACCCTGTTTATTTGGCTGAAAAAATTACGTCATCACATTCAGGTTAGGTCTTCTCCCCCCCCCCCCTTCCTATCAAGATACATTGCCCCCCCCCCCCCCGCCCCTACGTGTTCTATAATATTCTAGAAAGATATAAAATTATGAATATTCCACAAAGGAATTTAAATGTGACTTTCTTACCAGGAAAGGTGGGCTTTATCAGACGAATCAACTGGTTTAATTTGCCCTTTGGTTCCATATGCCTGAAATGCAAAATATCACGCAGTGTTAAACGTTAATGCGTTTGTATTTATCAACATATTTGTTTAACTAGATGCGGAATACAGAAATACGGTATATTGAAAATAATATACACTATTTCCCATAGTAGGTTTAATATGGATACAAGGAAATTCAATGCTAATGATAGATAAAGGGGAAATATTTGCTTACTTTTATATGCCATGTAGCGTCTGAATGATTCAGATTTATCATATTTTACATTAAAAATAGAATGTATCTTTTCAAACCTTTTTGTTTATATTTCACTCGAATAACGAAATCGATAATCTATTAGACTAAAGCAAACCGTATTACGACATAACCATGAAAAACAACATGTATCTGGTTTAAAATAACGTATGAAATTATGATTAAGGACGTTCTACAGTTATGTTTGTGCGCATCATGACCTGCGCACATTTTACACTCTGCTCGCTCACAATGGATGAACTGGTGATTAAATCAGCTGTAGGTAATGTGAGCCGATTTATCTCCTTATCTGCACTAACTGCAGATCCGATGTGTTATTAATTTATGAAGCCAATAAACTGGAATTATTCCATGGACCATTTTTTTTATTCCTCTACAATTTCAAAATAGTTTCTCTGTAGTGCTGCAAAGTATGATGAATATGACCCCGAGTTTGAATTAAATGGAAAAGTGGTTCGGAATTTTTCTTCACATTGATACAAAGCTTTTGGCGCGTTTTCGGTTGTTTTAAGAAGCAAATTTGCTCTAATAATTAAGAGTGCTGATAGTTTGAAAACAAGCACATGAACCCATATTTTTTTATGTTTGCTATTCTTAGGTATACCTTCCTCTACGACTTTGCAAAGTTTGGTGAAAATAGACATGGGTTTTGAATAAAATGCAGCATTTCTTTTACTACTCAAGTTTGTTATTGAAATTTTTGAGGTTGAGTAACTTTCCCGCAATTTCTAAGAACTGAAATTGTTTGACTTCAATGAGCAAACAATTGACAGCAATATAAATAAATTATCCATCTTACGGATTCAATTACTAATCATATTGCAAAATTTGATGAAATCTTCATGGATTTTGACTGAGTAATAGAGCTTCAAAGGGATGGTCCAGGCTGAATGTATTTATAGCTTAATAGAATTCACTGAGCAAAATGCCGAAAATTTCATCAAAATCGGATAACAAATAACAAAGTTATTGAATTTTAAAGTTTAGCAATATTTTGTGAAAACAGTCGTCATGAATATTCATTAGGTGGGCTGGTGATGTCACATCTCCACTTGTTCTTTTGTATTTTATTATAATGAAATTAGGTTTATTCAATTTTTTTCCACCAAGAACTAGAAAAATTGGATTGACAACTGATTTAGTGCATTAGATATTTATTGCTGCAACTTATTTCATTATAAGGGAGACATATTATTCACACAAGTATGAAATAATGAAAAAATTATGATTTTATATAATAACATAAGAAAACGGAAAGTGGGGATGTGACATCATCAGCCCACCTAATGAATATTCATGATGACTGTTTTCACAAAATATTGCTAAACTTTAAACTTCAATAACTTAATTATTTGTTAACCGATTTTGATGAAATTTTCGGCATTTTGCTCAGTAAATTCTACTCTATGTATTAAGATATAAATATTTTCAGCCCGGACCATCCCTTTAAACTCATTGTTGTCATCTCGTGAGGTCTAAAAATGCCAAATGCTTTTGGATGCGCAATTCTTAAGAACATTTTGGGTTAACTTTGAAGCTCTATAGCAAAAAATCAAGCACATGAAACCATGTTAATTTTTGTATATTTGGAATATTCAGGTGCTCAAGTATCTATATGCAAAATATGATGAAAATGACATTAATTTTCAATGTTTGGGAGCAAGACTACGGAACCATTCGCATTTTAGACGGTATTAACAGACTTTTGCTTGTTTTCGGCGCATTTTGGGCTGTTTCAAGCCAACCCGCAATACTTTGGACACTGATAATTTGAAAACGAGCACATGGACCCTATAGTTTAAATATCTTAACTTCTTCAGAATATATTCCTCTACAAATCTTAGGAGTATGATGAAAATGACATGGATTTTGAATATTTGGGAGCGAAATATGGAAGCATTTGCATTTAGAGGGTATTAAGAGACTTTTGCATGCTTTCAGCGCTTTTAGGCGATTTTCAAGCAAACTTGCAACACTTTGGACACCAATAGTTTAAAAACGAGCACATGGACCCCATATTTTTGATATTTTAATGCCTTTAGAATATATTAATCTACAAATCTAGAGAGTATGATGAAATTGACATGGATTTGTAATGTTAGGGAGCAAAGCTACGGAACCGTTCGCATTTTAGACGGTATTATTAGACTTTGGCACGTTTTGGGCGCATTTTCGGCGATTTTCATGCCAACTAGCATCACTTTGGATACTCATAGTTAAAAAACGAGCACATGGACCCCATATTTTTAACTTCCCTACACCTTTGATATGCATTCCTCTACAAATTAGCAGAACTTGATGAAAATGACATTGATTTTGAAAAAAGTGCAGCTTACAAAATACTTTTTTAATTTTTGAGTAGATTCACGTCTTTGAGGATTTGCTTTTTCCAAGTTTTTGCACCATTCTTGCCAAATGAGGGCGCTACTGACTCCAAATAATTATATAGATATAGTTTTACCAATTAAAAGACTTCTCTTACTTTGGTATACACTTTGTTATATATCTTGAAAATTTGATGAAGTTTGATGCGGTATCCACTGAGTAAAGATGATCTAAACTCATTTGGTGAATTCGCGAGGTCTAAGAGAGGCATAGTTCTCTTGATTGCACAAGATTGCATATCATTCAAATACGGCGACTTTGAAGACCCGTAGAAAAAAAATAAGCACATGAACCTATATTATTTTTTGCATTTTCATAATGCATAGATACCAAAGTAACTCTCCGCAAAATTTTGTGAAAATGACATGGACTTCATTTTAACTGTGGAACGACCTTAAATGAAACTCAAGAATACTACTCTTTTGTGTTCTGCATCAGTATTATTTGCAAATTTGTCATGAAGTGAATACTGTTTCCTTTTGTCAACTTATGTAATGACGTGAAAATGCGCTTCAAAATTGCATTTTTCAAAACTTTTCTTTTCTCTGTTATGTTTGTTGAAGAACACATTTATTCCTGCGTCTTTTCGTATGAAACCATATTCCATATTCAATATCATAAATAATATATACCTTTTCCATGTAATCGCTGGTAATAAGAGAAATTTGACTCGTTCATAGTAGTGAGAATGTTTGAAGTCGTCGCCGCTCATGGAAGGACTGATACTCTGACAATCAAGAAAGATGAATGAACATGTATAACATGTAACTATAGTCTGAATAGCAACGATATACTCAATGGATTATTAGATTGATGAAAATAATCTTCATTTCATTGTTAAAGAAAAATCGCAAGGAAAGCGGGTTCGAGAACACTTATAAGCCTATAATGTAATGTATATTTACCAATTTCTACGAGTCAAAATAATCATCTTCTAGATTTATAATACTTTGAAAAGTTTGTTTAATAATTAGATTTCAGCCCCCCCCCCCCCCCCCCCATTATCACATTATCATCACAACATGGCCCTGGGAAGCGGGGGTATTGGGTCTGTTGACGGTTGGTAAAAGAGTTTGATGAACAAGGGGTGGACCCACTAGCGTACCTACGGGGGGGGGGCAGTCTGCCCCCCCCCTGACGAGTCACAACCCATGCAAAGGACGTATCCCTGCCCCCCCCCCCTGAAGACCTTTTTTGTCCCCCCCCCCTGACGAGCTTGAAGACCTTTTTTGCCCCCCCCCCCCCTGACGAGCTTGAAAACCTTCTTTTTTTTTTTTTTTTTTTTTTGCTTGTCATTTTTTTTTTCTGGTTCGAAATCCTATATTTGTGATTGAAGACCTTCTTTTTTTTTGCTTGTCAATTTTTTTTGGCGGACGGTTTGCCCCCCCCCCCCCCCCCTATGGAAAATCCTAGGTTTCTGTTTCTGTTTGTGGTATCTCCCGTAGGAACTCGGCAGGACAGCATTTTGCTGGTAAACGCCAAGCTGGTATATAACCAATTACCTATGAAACATTTTACGTCTAGGTTAATCAGTCATAGTGGCTGACGTTATAGACGACAGATATCACTCTCGGGCCTTTTTATCAAAGTGGAGACAATGGCAGAGTTGGGATTCGAACTCACAACCTTGCGATTATGAGTCCAATGCTCTAACCACTGGACCACACGACCCGTGCTGGGTGGACCCCTTGGACAAAATGTTGACCACTGGTAGTCATCTATTGATTTGATCAACAGTTGGTCCAAAATTTCGATCAACAATATTAGTCGCCGTAAATTTTGCCCAACTACCAGTTTTTTTTTCTTTGGTATAGTGGATGAATAAATTTCATGTTTCGGATAACAATGAACAGAATCTTTTATGATCTATTTAATCATGATAAATACCTGTGAAACCGATGTATTTCTAAACCGCTTTATAAACCGCCAGATGAAAAAAGCGGATAATCCGGAACATGATACCACAGCCGGGGCGTAACTCAGACCGTTTATAAGACCGACGACGGACTGAAAACGGATAAGGAACATCGATAAAAGTGACAGGATGAGCTATATTGTTACTTTGTGGCGAGCATGCAAAATGAAAGGGATCTAGCAGTATGTCGTTAGGTTCATATAATTCCAACATGAATTATGGAAATAACAGTGCGAGGATTCGAACTAGTCTGTAGGAACAGAACCCTGGTTTTCGCAATTCGCATAGTGATAATATGCAGAGTATTAAGTATTGAGAAGCGATAGCTCAGTCCAGGGGGGGTATTCTGAAAAGTCTCGTAAGTTTCCACTTAAGTTTCCTCATAAGTTACCCATTTAATGGAGCGCTAATGTACCTCCAAATTCGTATTCTGAAAACTCTATTAGCGCTCAATTAACTCCCTTTAGGCCACGCCCCTACTGAGCCGAATTAGCCAATCAAATGCGCTCTTACAACGTAAAATTTTCTCCCAGCGCGTAGTGTCTCTTCACTTTGCTGGCTTGCAGCGCAGCGCCCGGCTGCTGCAGGTGGACTGCACCACGATATTGATACAAATTTTTTTTTGCTGAAAAATAATGCTAAAAGCATTTGCATCGGAGATTAACAGGAGGGTCATTATGTTGTTGAAGCTAACTGTTGTCTTTTCCCTTTCTCTCATTTATTGTACCTTTGTGATTTTCTCTTTTTTTTCGAACGCGTTCTGATTTCACATCCACCTATTGTAGCTTTCTTTGTTTTGTTTTTTTACAATATTTTATTTGCCTCTGTCTCGGGGTCATGATGGGGGGGGTTCTTCTTTAACTTAATTCCTACTTATTTTAAAAATAACATACTTTTCATTTTTATGAGAAATCTTCTTCAACAAAATGCTGATTTGAATAAAATGATTTAAAAAATCAAACTAGCATAATCGTTAAAAAAGCCGAAATTTTATTGAAATTGGATGTACAAATGTTATGATATTTAAGATTTTATAGGTGGGGAAAACGAAGGCATCCCTCACTATTTTTTTTCTTTTGTACCAAAGGGGTCAATGCTTATTTTTTCATTGTCGGAAACAAGGTTTGATTCCCCCCTGAACATTGCTGCATCTATTGTTACTTGGCAATCTCATTATTGTCAAAATAATGTGCAAAAATACTTTATGATGCTTATAATAAAAGAAAATATAGAAAAATAATAGTCATATTTCCCCTATAAGTACACAATTTCTGTTTTCTTTTTCCTTCTTTTCTAATTTCTTTATTACCAAATATAGCCCCCATTCCTTATTTTACTTGTATAAATTGTGAATATTTTTTGAACAAATTTAAGCCTGAAACATATTGTTTAAAAGTCCGCCAAGTTTGGACACCCATATCACCTTCTTTCCCTTTATTCCCTTTTTATACCTTTCTCCTTTATTCTCTTGCTTCCTCCTAAATTTTGTCGCAGTATTAAACCGATTTGATGATATTTATACGAAATGAAAGCCACATTTAGCAAGAGAAAATGAGACTTAATGGACCTCTTATCACCATTATCTTTCCCCACTGGAAAGTCCGCTAATTGAGCGCTAAGAGACTTTTCAGAATACCAAAAGTCTCGTAACTACTCAATTAAGTCTTCGCGCGGTCATAACGCGTACTGTTGCAAGTGCGCGCAACGCAACCCTACCAAATAAGGAAAGGGGCACTTAAGTGACTTTTCAGAATACCAAAATGCTAATTGAGCGCTAATTGACCGCTAATTGAGCTTTCAGAATACCGCCCCAGTGGCGTAACTACGGGGGGGGGGGCATAGGGGGGGGCACGTGCCCCCCCCCCCCCCCCCCCCCCATCGGCTGGCCCCCCAAAAAAAAACGGGGAAGAGGAGAAAAAGAGGGAGAAAGGAAGAGAAACGTAGTGGGAATGAAGAAATTATTGTTCATTATAATGTTATATTATAATTATGTTATGTTATAATATATAAGAAACATTATTTCATAAGTTATTTTGCTCAGGCCTAGATGTCTTCATTGTTCCCGGTACTCGCATTGTCTGTTTAACGTTTTTAAGTCAATATACACCAAATATATTTCCTCGCACTTCGACTTATTATTGTTTTATGTAGTGACATATGGTTCTTTTTCATGACTACTTAAAGTGATTGCCTCATTTTAAGGTGTTAATATAAAACATTTCCTGTCCGTGCTTACGTTAATTCGCACTAGTAAATTGGTGAGATATGTCTGCTCTTCATGAATTCCTAAAAATCAGTCCTTAAAATGTCCCTTTTTCTGATCTGAATATCAAAATTTTTCAGCTCGCGCTTCGCGCTCGCATCATTTGGTTAGTGAAATACGTATCGTATGGTTTTAGTGAATTCTTACAAACAGGCCTTAGAATGTCTCTCTTCAGGTCTGAATATCCTAAATTTTCAGCTCGCGCTTTGCGCTCGCAATATTTGATGAGTGAGATGCGTAGTATCATGATTACAATGACTACAAAAAGTGCTTCATGTGTTTAGATGTAGCAAAATCAGCAAGCGCTTTGTACTCGCATTAGATGACTATGGTGAGATATGTATACTCTTAATGGATTCCTAAAATATAGTCCTTAAAGGGGAATCCAACCCAAATAAAAACTTGTTTTTATAAGGAAAATAAATATCAGATAAGTTGATGGGTGAAAGTTTGAACAATATTGGACAAACAACAAGAAAGTTATGAATTTTTAAAAGTTGTAAATATTGGTAATCACTATACCCATGGAGACTTCAAATTGGCGGCATATGGGATGTCATAGTGATGTAAGGCAAGGACTACTCTTCCATGTATTCCAATACATATTATGGCTAAAATGTCATTTTTCCCAAAAGTTTTATTTCAAATTATATTTTTCTGTTATGAGGACATAACAAAATATACTACCTGGGTTATATTCAGATTAATACCCCAGGGGAATGGGTACTTAGGAGAAAACCACAAATCCTTGATAATAAAGTACATGGCCTATGGGAAAGTTGTCCTTGCCCCTTGTCATAATTTACTTCATAGTTGCCAATTTGAAATCTACATAGTATTAGTGATCTCAATTTTAAAGCAGCTATAACTTTCTAATTGCTTGTCCGATTTCTTTCAAACTTTCACCATTGTGTTTGATTTATTTTTCTCCTTCCCAACACAACATTTTATTGCCAAGGCTTGATTCCCCTTTAACATGCCCTTGTTTGGGGTCAATATTTACAAAAATTTCAGCTCGCGCTTCGCGCTCGCATTGTTTGTTTAGCGAGACAGGTATGTATCATGATTACAAAAATTTACTTATAATGTCCTTTTTTTGGTCTGCATATCAAAAATTTTCAGCTCGCGCTTCGCGCTCGCATTATTTGAGCAGTGACATACATATCCGTTTAATGGCACTGTCTTTAAAATTTCCCTATTAGGTCAGTATACCTGGCAACTGAGCGCGCTTCGCGCGCTCACTAAGTGACTCAAATATTTTGCTGGTGCCCCCCCCCCCCAATGCCGTGACTCACGGTACGCCACTGGCTCAGTCGGTAGAGCGGGGGTTTCGGATTCCGGTGACCCGGGTTCGATTCCCAAATGGTGCGCTAGTGCCCTTTGGTAAGGTATTTATCCTCATTAACAGGTCCCTCGGAGATGACCTTAAGCCGTTGGTCCCCTGGTTGCTTGCTCACAGGCATTCGTGCTTTCTTAGCAGTCAGGTAAAAAACCTCGGTAAAACACGATTATCTGTAGACTGTGGCTGGCTCGACCACACGAACAGAGAGTTTGGCGTCTAGTCTACACCCTAGAAATTATATGCTTGGTTAAAGTCTCAAATATGAGTCTGTGCTTGCAAGTATAACGTAATGAACAAAAAATATGGCATATAGTGCAAAATTTATAAAGGTAAAAAGTTCGACATTTTTTTTTATTACAAAAGTCCAATTATGTTGTAGATTTTGACATCATATTTAGAAAATATTATCATATTTCACCCTTAATTCTCTCTTTTCTCTTCATTCCTTTTCTATTTTTTTTTCTTGGTCGTGAAAAGCAGTGAGGGTGTTCCTGGACTATGGACAAGCTACTCCAATCCCATTTAATCTGTCTCTGGGATTCGAGTTGGTTCGGGAGTTCGGCCGGCCCCGGTATGGCTGCACCCGGTCTGGATTAATTTGAGGTCCATTCAATTTAAAGCGTATAATCATGCTAATATGAGTCCACATACGTCACGGTCTAATTTTTTCAATGTTTGGTTTTTATCCGAAAGGTTTTATTTCATAGGCATATAATTATTTAAATTACAAATTAACTTGATGATTAACGTCTATTACACTTTCACCGAATGTTCCATCTTATTTGGTAGTGTAACTATGGAACTGTAACCTTATGTTAATCTGCCCTGCTTGTGTCAGTAATGTGACCATGTCCTGGGCTCTCTTTTGTTCTGTAAATGTATATGTATTGTCATTCTTACACTGTTCCTTTGTTGCTTTTCGCACAATAAAGTGATGCAATTAAAACAAAACAAGCAAGAAATCAATGACAACTCGTTCTTGCGATGTAACAAGCGCTATAGAAGTGAAAAATTGATATTGATAGCTATGACTTACCCCAACAGGACAGACTGTGTAAATGAATATATACATCGAAAACCTACAGATAAAGTAAAAGGGTAAACGAAATAATTCAACAACATTGTTTACTGAAGAGGGAACGATGTAGAGCCTATACACAGGGACCTAAACACTGGATGCCCTAAGAATTCACAATGTGCTCCAATTATCTTTAAACCGTATACATAATTATTACCTATACAAGGCATTTTAGCAGATAAATAAAAGTCACATTTCGCTCGCTACTTTCAATCCGAGACCAATGAGGTAAACATTTGCCATATTGCCCTCCCCGGGCTTTGCCCATAGGAATCCTGTACAAAACAGAGGACAATATTGGCCATTTTTCTGCTAGTGCGCTTGCGCAGTAGGAGCCGATTCAGCGGTCGCTCATTTCAGTTATTTGGGAAATCTGACTGGAACCAGTTTATGAACCAACGCATTGTAGTTAATGCGCGGCGCGGCCAGTGCATACACACTTACGTAACTCAAGCGCAAGATTTCTACGCGCTGAGTGTATGTGTGCGGCATGCATGATGCGCGCATATGATACGCGACTGGAAGGTAACAATTTAGGTCACGATTGCTTATTATGGGTTCGTGAATAACCTGAAATCGAAAGTAGTGATAAGCAAACAGGCATATAAATTGTTTCAAATAATAGTTTGAATTACACATTCTACAGCTCTAGTATACAAATATTCAATGTTGATGAGTGCGATCGTTCCGAATATTGCATGAGTGTGCAAGTTGAAACTGTCTATTCAACGACGTGAAGCGGAGTTGAATAGACTGTTTCAACTTGCAACGAATGTAATACTAGTATTCGGGACGTCGCACGAATACAACATTGAATATTTGTTTTATACAACACCGATAGCTTAGGAGGTGGCGGATTGCTTTAATGATTATTTTACCAACTCGATCGAAGAACTTGTTGGTGAAATTAATAGTGAAAATGAAATCTCTCAATTTTCTTCGACATCTCAATATGATGTTCGCACTGATGTTTGTAACTCTGTAGACGTAAACGTAGAATATAATGCACCATTGATTACCCACGACTTTGTGGTAAAAATTATAAATAATCTCTCGTGCAAGAAAGCTACTGGACATGATAACTTGTCTGTAAAACTGTTAAAACTTGTAATTACCGTCCCTATCGTTCTGTCCACGCTTGTTTATATCTTGAACCTATCATTAAATGAAGGACTGTTTCCAACCGAATGGAAAACTGCTAGAATTCAACCAATTCCCAAATCAGGTGATAAAGCATTTGTTCAGAATTATAGACCGATAGCTATTTTACCTGTGCTCTCCAAGATCATTGAAAGAGCTGTAAGTTCAAGCCTTCTAAAACATCTTCTTCAACAAGAAATAGTGTCTCCTAATCAGTTTGGCTTTAGGCCTAATCATTCATGCGAGACAGCACTACTTTGTATGGTTGATGATTGGTCGAAGCAAGTAGATGGTGGGAGACTGAACGGTGTTGCATTCATTGACTTACGTCGTGCTTTCGACACAGTAGACCATTCACTTCTCCTCAATAAACTTAAATCATGTGGCTGCTCTCGATCGTGTTTAAAATGGTTTGAATCGTACTTAAAAAACCGCAGACAATTCGTTTCTTTTGGTAATGAAAAGTCTTCTACGAAAGAAATTAATGTAGGTGTCCCTCAGGGCTCAATTCTTGCCCCGGTTCTGTTTTCACTATTTATCAACGACTTATCGAATCATGTTACTAGTGCCTCAGTATATATGTACGCAGATGACACTACTATTTCAGTATCTGGTAAGACTAAAGCAGAGGTCGAAACCAATCTAACCCAGGCACTATACGAGACCTATTCATGGATAAGAAATAACAAACTGATCTTAAACTATAATAAAACAAAAGTAATGCTATTAGGGTCAAAACAAAAACTAAGTACTACTCATGATCAACAAATATCAATAAATATACATGGCTGTACTCTAGAATGTGTAAATGAAGTGAAGTGTTTGGGCGTAACAATTGATAATTGCCTTGACTTTAAGCAACATACCAATTCAATTTCAAACCTTATCAAACGTAAGCTTGGAATTATTCGCAGGAATAAACATTATTTTAATCAATCTCAACTTTCCAAACTTTATTGGGGATATGTCATTCCCCATATCCTTTATTGTTCTAATGTTTGGTTTGGGAGATCAGAAGGAAATTATGACACGCTTAACAGGTTACATAAAAGAGCAGCGTATCTGATATCAAATCGAACATGGATGACACGTTCTGAAATCGTGTTTAAAGAACTAGATTGGCCCTCTCTAAACAAAGTTCTCCATAGAACCTCATGTGTTCTTATGTATAAGTGTGTCAACAAATTATCGCCCGCCATTTTATACGATAGACTTTCATTTGTCGATGATGTCTCTACGAGAACCACACGTAGTTCTGACAAATTGCTCTTGAGATTGCCAAAATGTCGTACGACCTTTTACCAAAAATCTTTTCTGTTTCTAGGCTCTTTCAATTGGAACCAGCTGCCTGACCATACAAGATTTTCAAAATCCGTACATTCTTTCAAATACCAACTTAAACACATATAGACAAATCATATCGTTCATTTTAATCAGTATACAATACACTTATCACCCCCTATTCTCTTGTCCGTGCCGTTCCTAAAGTACTCTTAATCTTGATTGCTGCTCTTTTCTTGTCTTTCTATGTTTCCCACTTATTATTTAGACATTAAAGCGTGTTGTGTTTTGTTTGTTTTGTTTTTCTTTCTTTTTATCTCGATGTATATTAGTGATGAAATTTCCAATGATGCGATATGTCTTCTGCTTGTTTTTTTTTTTTTTTTTTTTTTTTTTTTTTTTTTTAATTCCAAAATTAAATTTATTAGTACTGTGTGATACATTGCCTTATGTTTTAACGATCTTTCATTTTGTTTGTTTTTTAAATATTCATGTATATATATAATCACAGGGCCCTGAGGTAGACCAGCTTTTAATGTTAATATCTTGCGTATTTATAATCTTGCCATCTGTAACTCGTAACATATTTTCGTATTTTACTTTGTATTTGTTTCTTTTTTCTGTATCTCATAATGACCTGTTACTATGTTTTTCGTATATTGTATGTTTTTTAATGCTGATCAGGCCACTCTGTATAAATATTCGAGAATAAATAAAAATAAATAAATAAATAAGTACGTACGCGCACTGTGTTCAGCTTAGCAACGTGTATATATGCGCAGTGCTACGTACATCGGTCAGAGATACGAAAACGTGATTATGCGCGTATACTGCTTATTCACTTAACGTGTACGGGGCATGTCCATGGGTTCAGTGTGCCCAGGGATCTTGCAGTGCTGGCTCATTTACTTCAGCGTGCTATAGTCGACTATAGCACGAGCGTGCAATAGTCGACTATAGCACGGCTAGCATATCTTAGCGTGCTATAGCTGATTCCTCTGTATGTCATGTGACACGCTTTCATCCAATCAGCTGTCAAGGATCTATCCATGTGTTGTATAATTAATAATAATATTGACTGGCTCTTCTTTCGGGAATTAAACATTAAATATATTGCCCTTAAAAGAACCATATTGCCCTCGTCTAAAGACTCGGGCCAATATGATTATGTTGCGGGCGACATATTTGATATTCCCCTCAAGGCCAGTCAATATTATCTAAATATTAGACCTTTACTAAAAATATATATTCTGAAGAGTGCTATAAGCGCTAATTCATGCTCAATAACACATCTCCCATCCCCCCCCCCCCCACACACAGAATAACCATATTTTATGCAACTTCATACAAAATTTTCTAAGCACTGTACAGGGGCGGTGAAACGTATTTTCAAGGGGGGGGGGCAAAAAAGGCACTTCTGTCAAAATTGACATTTTGGTGAAAACTGATATTTTCACTATGAGATATGCGTGAAATAGTTGTGTGTTTTGTAGTAATCAAATTGAGCAAAGCCTTTTTGAAGCGATTTGTGATTGATAAAATATATATTTAGGCTTTTTTTTTTCGCGAGCGAGCAGTTTGGAAAAATTTACATATCTAAAGTTGTGAAACTCGCTTTTTGGTCAACTATGGCGCTAATTACTCTTAAAAGGGCAACCTTGCGATATGTTGCGAGCGCGAATCGCCGAGCTCAAACTTTTGGACATTTTATGTAATAAGACATGAAAATCACACATTGCGAGAAGTTTTTATGAAAAAGATTTGTATGTAACTATAAAGAATTGACGAGAGCGCGAAGAGGAGCTGAAATTTTTAATATTCTGACCAGGAAAGGTACCTGATAAGGACCGCATTTAGTGACTGGTGAATAGGATACATATCTCACCAATCGAATAATGCGAGCGCGAAGCGCGAACTAATAATTTGTGATATTCCAACCTGAAAACTGGACATTCTAAGCACTTTTGGTAACCAAGATCACTAGTATCTTACTAAACAATGATTGATGCGAGCATGAAACGCGAGCCCAAAAAATGTGACTTTCTAACCTAAAATGTATTGTTTTACTTCAAAAAGGGAATTTCATTTTGAAAAAAAGGGCACATAGTTTCATTATGAAAAATGGCACTCTCCATTTTGAAAAAAGGTTTTTTTCGTACAGTTCCGCCGCCCCTGGCTCTGCATGTTAATGAATCTGGATCCTAAAGAAGATCTAAGTTTCGTTCTTACCAGTTGCAGGTAAACAAGAGTCCGATGACGTCTGTCATAAAGTTACTATATGTGATGCATACTAGAAGAGGGTAGAAGACTAGTCCTGCAATGACGATGCACATATACTTGATAAGGGCCCATAGAAAAACTGTGTATTTGAAAAGAAATAGGCGAGCGACATTAAAAAAACAATTACATATTTCTGGGTTTTTTAATAACAAAAATGCATAATAAACTTACGCACGATTTTCCATACGAATTGATTATGCCCCCCCCCCCCCCTAAATGGATCATAAACTTTTTTATCATAAAACATTTGGAAAAAAAGAGAACTTTTTTTGTATGCGTGACGGATCACACTTAACTGTAAAGGAGGAATGAATGTAACGACTTTGATGATTATAAGTTATGATTATGAATATTACCATCAAACTTACATCGAACTGTAGATGAATATTGAACCAGATATTGTTGCACTTCTGGACTTGCCAAATCCAGTTGAAGAAGATTCAGAATGACGTTGCTCGTAACCATGAATGCAAAGACATAGGGCAGTCGATTCGAATATAAATCAATAAAATTCATGGAGCTGGAAAAGGACCAAAAAAAATTGCCGATGTCATATGGCATAAACATAATGCTATCTAACAGCATTGTCTTGTTTTATCATTTATTGGTAATAGGTTGAATGGATGATCTGTTCAAACAATTCCTTTATAATCACAATATATGTAACCCAATTGAAAGGACCGTATATTAACGTAACATACATTTTAGAAAAGCGGAGGTAGGGAAGATCAATCATTGCTGGATTCACCCCCCCCCCCCCCGCCCTTCTCAAGAACTAATACGCCTGTATTGGATTTCTGTTCAATACAGGGCGAATTCCAAAGAATATGATAAAGTTTAGATTATGGGGCCCCGACCAACAGTAGCGGTTAAAATAAACCAAAGATTTATTGGACTTTTTATTCTAACCAAATGATGCACATTTACCAATCTTTTTAAATAGTGTATTAAAACTTTTTTATTACAAAGGAATATCAAGGAGGCGACAAACCCATCCATGTACCACGACATTGACTTCTTTAATTGTTTTTATTTTTCATTAAATCTTTTTTTTTTCTTTTGAGGGATACTTACTACACCAGTTTGGGGAGACCACAGCACTTGAAGGGGTTGAATCGACATCGGCAAAACGTTGCGATCAGAAGTAGAATGATCTGTTAATATTACACACAGAAAAATAATTATTTGCTCTAGGCCAGTTCCCACTGACGGTCCCTCTCTCCCTCAACTTTCCACCGTTTCCTCCTTTATCCGTCTCTCTTATTTTTTTCTCGATATACAGATATATTGCCTATATGTAGTATGCCTAGCAATTGAGTCTTGGAACTCTTGTTGGAATGCTCCCCAGGGAGTGGAGAAGGTGCATACATTGTATGCGGGCATGCAAGGATCCGATGACCGGGGTAATAATATGTATGTAAAGCACTTAGAGACGTCGTTCCGATGTATTAAGCGCTATATAAATGCGGAATATTATTATTATTATTTGTTATATTGCATTTTGAAATAAAAATGCTGAATGAAGGGAATTATTGTCTAGGCCCGTTCCTGTTGGGCGATTCAGAATTAGATTAGATAGAGACAGAGGATTTTGAAGGGGGAATTGTATGCACATCCCATCTTTCCCACAGCCTTAGCTTTCCATCATCTCTTTTATAGAGCTTGAAGACCAAAGTACTATATCAATGAAATAAGAAATATATATGATTTTTATATTTTTCATGTGATTGTGGATGGGCGTTTCATATACTTCTATTCAATATAAGAAATTAATGTCCCCAGAGCTCTGTACCCTTCGCATGTGTATACACTGGAAAAAAATATTGGGTAAAATTTTAACCAGCACGAGGGTAATTTTGTGTCCAACCAATTTTGGGCAGAATTTTACCCAGTGCGGGAAGCATATTGTCAAGTAAGGTTAAAAAAAATCAGCAGTTACTTTAGAATGGGCAAAAAAAATCATCACACTAGATAAATAAAAATGCCCAAAAGAAATGCTCAATGTTGGTTGGATACATAATTACCCTCATGGAGCATTTTTACCCAATATTTTTTTATAGTGTACAGACCGTTGTGCCGTATCTCTGATCAGCCTGGTCGCGGTATGAAAGTATGAAATGCAATATGAATGGAATAATACGAACGGGTGATCTGACTCACAGATGTAAACACAAAAGGCGCACAATACAGAAAAAAAATACGACCATTGTAATTCTGAAATGTCGTCTCGCGTGGGCAATGAGCACTTATAGAAATTCATGTTGGGTAAATAGCGATAAAAAGCTGTATCTTTGTATATTGAATTATTTCACCATGGCATGTATCTGGTTTAAATATCTATTCGTGTAACTGTCTTTGATTAAGAAATATACAATAAATAATATGATAAGCGGGTACATGTAGATCTATACGTACCTTTGTAGAACAGGATCATGATTGCATGTTTGTTATATAAACTGAAATAATATAATCACGAACTTCCCAATTATAATACCTTCTCTCCTAAAAATGTTGGGCAACATACTGTCCACTCAACAATTGGTTACAACTTTATCAAATTCCGGGTAGTTTTAAACCGACAATGTGTGCTTTGGGTGAAAACTACATAGTATTGGTTGAAAACTACCCAGAGTTAGATTTTTTAAAAATTAATCAATTGTTGTGTGGACAGTATGTTGCCCAACATTTTAAGAGTGTTGGCAATTCCTTATCAACCTAAATCTATGAGTTAATACTCGAAAACCATATAGCGTATAGGGCGTCAGCGATATAGTTATCATACATGATGATAAAAACAATATACACTGCATTCGATCACTCGTGCACAATTGATATTAATACAAATGTCATAGCAACTCCGTAGTGTCAGTATATACAGACTATATACAGTATACCAATAAGATGAACATAACATAATTATCAAATATACATATCAATCAAATAAATTTACCGCTACAGGAATGTTGATACCAATCCAAATGGCCTGCACGGTTGTAGTATCACAAGATACTGACATGTTGACGAGTAGATCATTAGAATGATTCGGAGACGCCATGGTCGTGGGCTGTGTAGAAGATTGGGTGTACTGTATATACAATGCAAGGGAATGCTGCCCCTCGTATCATATAGCTTTTATCATGGAGCTTTTTATGTATAACAGATGCTAATTAATGTTTTGCTATTGTTTGATGTTGCTCGAAGATATGTATATGCTGTACGGGTGTATGCTTATAAATAGATCATGCACAATCGGTATGATACCAAGATTGAAAGCAGGGGTGCGGCCCGAGGATATTTTGGTATGGGGGTAAGATGACCTAAATATGACCTCATTTTTTTAAATAATTGAATATCATGAATAAAATGCATGTAGAAGGCGTTTTTTCTCCGCCTATTCCAATAAAACTAAATTTCATAAACATCCAATTTCAAGCTGTTTTTAGAAATACGAATGGCATAAAACCAAGAAAACTTCCGGTTTATAATTTATAGGCATTGAAGGCCTCACCGAGGTGATGTACAAATCAGCATAATTATTTTGCCTAACATAACTGGTAGACTTAAGGCCTACAACTGTGAAAACGCAGTTTAAAATTTTGAAACAACGCCGATTAAGCCGGTCACTCTATAACTATCGTTTAAACTTCTAAACAATAACTGATAATGTGTAAAATTCCTTTTCACATATCCAATATGCTCTTCCGGTTTCTAAAGCTACATTTCCTGTCATTCTACGCCATCTCTAACCTTCTGTCCGATTGCGCACACTATATTCCATTCCTTCCATATTTTTCACTTTCTTTCTTTCTTTCTTCCTTTCTTTTGTATTGTGTAATTTTAGGGCTTATTTGTAGGTTTGTTTATTATGTGTAGCTTGTATACAAGAGAAGTATTGTTTGGCTTGGGATATGAGAATTATTTGGACCATG
Source organism: Lytechinus pictus (assembly GCF_037042905.1). Taxonomy (NCBI): domain Eukaryota; kingdom Metazoa; phylum Echinodermata; class Echinoidea; order Temnopleuroida; family Toxopneustidae; genus Lytechinus; species Lytechinus pictus. The sequence continues at coordinate 4,538,740 of NW_026974140.1, read as the reverse complement.
TGTGCGCTGCCCCCACCCCCCCCCTCTTTCTCATTTGTTCTTTCCCTCTCTTCCCTCTCTCTATTTCCTTCTTTCTTTCTCTTTTATCATTCCTTCCTTCATTTTCTTTCTTTCCTTCTTTCCTCCTCATTTCTTCCTTCCTTCCTTCCTAATTCCATCCATTTGTTCTCATTGCTCTTAAAAATATTCACCTTCTGACAGCATACAAAAAATAAGTCACTGTATCAGAAAATAAGGATGTAACACAATATCTATTAATTACAAAAACTGGCAAAAATATATTGCATAAACAATGAGTTTCAAAATTATAATAAGCAGATGTGTAACTTTTTGTAATTACCATATCACAATATCTTTTCTCAAGTGCTTTCTTGTGGGAAAAAAATATTAAAATAATTACTAAAACAGCCCAAACCTAACGGACATGTAATTCTTTTGTAACATGGACGTAATTTAAAAGTCTCTCACATCCTTGCCTTTGAGTTAATTTCTTGGCATTAAAAAGAAAGTATGAAAAATACTCAGATGGACTGGCAATAATGGAAGATGTGGATAAATACAATTTAAACAAAAAGCAAATAATTTGTTTATAAAAGTCTTACATTAAACAAGGAGAAATGAGTTTAAATAAATAAAACTTTGACAAGGATTCCCACTGTATATATCTTATATATATATATATATATATATACAGTTCCACGTTGATTAACATAAAGCTATGGGATAATATTCAAATAGATGAGACATCAAATAATCATTTTAGTTTTTATTGTATATATATTTTCATAAATATAACAGCCTCCGTAATTAGCTTTGGTTAAAAATATTAATCTTAGGGACAAAGTGATCAATGAACTACCCTGTATCATGTCAAATATGTATACTTGTACAATAATACATAATTCACATTGATGGTCATCGTTTTCTATAAAGAAAGAAGCCAAGAATACCTTTCTCCATAACAAGATTACCCTACTACCAAAGCAGGACATACAACTTCATGAAATTGCACTTCAAAAAGAGAGTTCTTTATCATAAATAGTATTAATATTAAAAAAAAGATCACACAATTACCTCACTGTCAGAAGTGACTGAAAGAAATAATTGTCATTATCAAAGAGATAAATAAAAATATGAATCACAAAACACTAAATTTCCATAGCTTACCATGACCACTGTGAAAGGCATACTATAATGTTGTGTAAAGGTATATTTAATTTGCCATTTTTCATGGCAGTTCAGAAATACAACAAGAGTGTCGCTAAGGCGAGCACATAATACGCCCGCCTGTAAAGCGGAAAATGGAGATATCGTTCAAGCAAGAAAAGTGGAAGGTGGCGACTTCACCTTTGACTGTCTGACCTCAATATCAATAGAATTCCTGAGATCTATGCTAGTATCATACAAACCAAATTATATGAGCCTAGGTTAAGTTCAACTGAAGTTATCACGTTTACAAGGACTGCAGAAGGTTACAATAAAAATACGTCACTGTGACCTTGAACTTTGACCTTTTGACCTCAAAATCGATAGGCTTCCTGAGATCCATGCTCGTATCATACACACCAAATTATATAAGCCTAGGTTAAGTTCAACTTAAGTTATCGCGTTTACAAGGACTGCAGAAGGGTACAATGAAAATACGTCAATGTGACCTTGACCTTTGACCTTTTGACCTCAAAATCGATAGGCTTCCTGGGATCAATGCTAGTGTCATACACACCAAATCTTATGAGCCTAGATTAAGTTCAACTGAAGTTACCACGTTTACAAGGACTGCAGAAGGTTACAATTAAAATACGTCACTGTGACCTTGAACTTTGACCTTTTGACCTCAAAATCAAAAGGCTTCCTGAGATCCATGCTCGTATCATACACACCAAATTATATAAGCCTAGGTTAAGTTTAACTTAAGTTATCGCGTTTACAAGGACTGCAGAAGGGTACAATGAAAATACGTCACTGTGACCTTGACCTTTGAACTTTTGATCTCAAAATCGATAGGCTTCCTGGGATCCATGCTAGTATCATACACACCAAATTATATGAGCCTAGGTTAAGTTCAACTTAAGTTATCGCGTTTACAAGGACTGCAGAAGGGTACAATGAAAATACGTCACTGTGACCTTGACCTTTGACCTTTTGATCTCAAAATCAATAGGCTTCCTGGGATCCATGCTAGTATCATACACACCAAATTATATGAGCCTAGGTTAAGTTCAACTGAAATTATCGCGTTTACAAGGACTGCAGAAGGGTACGATGAAAATACGTCACTGTGACCTTGACCTTTGACCTTTTGACCTCAAAATCGATAGGCTTCCTGGGATCTATGCTAATATCATACACACCAAATTTTATGAGCCTAGAGTAAGTTCAACTGAAGTTATTGGATTTACAAGGACTGCAGAAGGGTACGATGAAAATACATCACTGTGACCTTGACCTTTGACCTTTTGACCTCAAAATCTATAAGCTTCCTGGGATCTAGGCTAGTATCATACACACCAAATTATATGAGCCTAGATTAAGTTCAACTGAAGGTATCGCGTTTACAAGGACTGCAGAAGGGTACGATGAAAATGTTACTGTGACCTTGACCTTTTGACCTCAAAATCAATAGGCTTCTTGGGATCCATGCTAGTATCATACATACCAAATTATATGAGCCTAGGTTAAATTAAACTGAAGTTATCGCGTTTAAAAGGAAAAGTTAACGGACGGACGGACGGACAGACACCGAGCGTGATACCATATAATACGTCCCGTCGAGACGGGCGTATAAAAATGAAAGACATGAGTAGAAAGATATTCAGCTGCATTACATTTCAATCCACATAATTGTAACTCTACAGCATTTAATATTTCTATAAAAAAAGTATGAATTAATTAATTAATTAAAGTGCCAAGTAAATGAAAGACATATGGATAATAGTAACGACTGATATACAAATTACAAATACCCTATTTCATGGTTTAAAACCTAATTTGTGAACATAGCTGAATGTGGTCTAGTAGTATGACTCACCATAATATGAAATGAAAGCATGTCATCTCATCTCTCAGAAAAAAATAAGAAATAAGTCATGATCATTGAAGCATTATGAGTTACGCTTCAATGATCACAAAACATATGAAAATACGCATTATCACAATTTAATGAATTATATATCATTCATGTGTGACCGATTACAATTTGCAACTAGATGGAAGACAAAGACTACACTTTTCTCTTTCATATGATATATAATTCATTACAGTTTATGAAAGCCAGGTTACAATTTTCTACTTTTATCATAGTCCATCCACTCATTTTCCTGTGTTTTTAATGTAGAGTGTACAATAATTCTTGTAGACACTGTATGTGACCAGGCACTCCAAAACCCACAATAAGTCGCCAGAAATTGAGTTCTCAGAAGGGCTACTTAATAAGTAGCCCTTCTGAGAGAGGAGATTCTAGGCTTTATGATATATAACTCATGCACAATGATTGATTCTAACCCACACAAGTAAGAGGAGAATGTTCGCTACCATGGAATGCTCCTTTTGAGAAAAGGGGGGATTAAAAATTACTAGTATATTGAAGAGCACTTACTCTTCCACTATTGTGTATTGCAAGAATAACTCAATTGTAGCATTACTAGGACAGTACTTGAACTGAATGATGATCCTAAGCACTGTTTGAAGACATTGAAATTTGTGAGATATTTCCTATTTTTGAGCAAGCGCCATGAGCGCCCAGCTGGGGCGGATACCGGCGCTATACAAGAACCCATCATCATCATCATCATCATCATATTGTAGACAGAAGGAAGATTAAAATTCAATATAATTTTGATAGAAGGAATTATCAGCTTGCCCCCAAAGTTCACACACTATTAGATACATCCTGTCCATCAGTTTAAACAAGTATCAATGTTAGAATTATCCTGTTTTGAATTTATGGGAGTTCAAAGAGAGAAGAATTTTTAGGTTTTTGTGAAAACATATTAAGATGATTACAATTAACTCAAAAAAGCAAAAGATAGATCTATAAGAAACACACTCAAGAATTACATTTTTCGTTCGATTGGTACAGCCAAATTTTTACAGTAAATAAGGGAGAAAAAAAGGCAGAAAACACCAAAATCTGAAATTAGAACATTCTGACCAAAATACTCTTAATTGGCTCCAATTGAAAATCACACAGAGCGACTTTTTGTGAATTTTGTGGTGCTAGGTCACATTTAGTGCGCCATCGAATAGGCAACTAGATAATGCGCGTCTCATAAATGCTAGACATTATCATTATTCACAATACCATGCAAAAAAAATGTGATTCAAAATTCACAATATCTTACAAATGTAATCTCAAGGACAAGAAAGCATTCTAAGAATTGCACTTTCATATAAAGAATGTATGATTTCAGATATCATACCTGCAAATCCTAGCAGCCAAGAAATAGAAAAAGATGACTAAAATATTCCAGAAATAGGAACATTCTTAAATTAAACACACAAGTTAAATTGGCAATTTTCGTCTCCCAAAAATGGGAATATTCTTATTCAGTAGGAATAGTTGGCAGGTACATGTATGAGAAATTGATACAAGAACAATTTTAAAGCATAGTTTCCCTTTTCTACTGCTGTCCCATGACAAAGGGAAGCAACTCCAATTTTTTTCTAAATTGACTTTTTCTTGGTTTGGAATATTTTCTACATGATGCTAAAGGAATTGGAGTCACAGAACCTAAATTTGTGAAATTTTGATGTTTCAAACACAAGTTACTCTATATATATCTTCACATAAAACAATGACACATTTTCATCATTTACTCAGAAACTCATTCCCAGAGTTGGTTCCTTTTGTTTGTAATTGTACAGCAGAGTAGCAGTAATTGCTTTAGCTGTTCTTTTTTTAAAAATACATTTAAATCCAACAACCAAAGTGCTCCGAAAACGATTGATGGTTCAAGTTGCCAACAAATATCAATAGCTTTATTTCATTTCTGATAGGCTTGGTAAAAAGGATAAATGCATTCAAAAACACACTTGCCAGAATGTGGTTTCAAACATTGGTAACCCACACAACCTAAACCCTGTAACATAAAGCAAAGCGAATTGACTCCGGGGCTTATTTTTTAAGATTGATCATACACAATAATCAATGCAATTAATCCTAGAACTCAGACCCGTGATTAATCGCTGAACATTATAATTCCGGGCACAGGTTTACAAGACAGCTATTAAGCTTCCATGCCTACGTTTTTCATTATGTGAGAATAAATGCATTTTTTTTCTAAAACTGCCTTCTGAATTCAGATATTTCGCTGTTGTGTAGGGAGAAATACATGTACATCTACCCCTTCATTTGGATTCATCCTAATGACTGTCTTTGCTGCTTCTATTCTCATAATACCCGTTATTTGTCCAAATTATTGTCGAGGCACGCTATCTCAGTCAGAAGAGACTGAGGTGGTAACACAATCTGGTGACCCAGGTGCGATTCTCAGTCAGTGCAGTAATGTCATTTAGTAAGACATTTGCCCTCATTACCAGGTCTGTCAGAGAGGACATTAAGCCATCAGTCCTCTAAGTTGCTTACAACCAAGTTTTCATTCTTTCTAAGCAATCGGGTAAAAAAATAACAATTGAGCAATTAAATTCTGAAATCACAAGATTAGAAATGAAAGACACTTAAGAAGAATTTAGCAGTAAGACACTGATTGGCCTTTTGTAAAAGAGACTATGTGGCAATATTTTCCAAACAAGCTTATAGCCAAGAATTTAAATCTTCTGTGTTACCATCTTTATATATGATCACACTGATGCTACCAAGATCTTGACCACCAGGTCCACTCTAGGTTTCTGTGCTGTTCACCTCAGCAATGCTGTCCTTCCTGTAGTCCTAGACCTTAACCACTTGAGCCTGGTATGTTCTCTCCCCATCCTCTACCACAGAGTCCACCCTATCCTCCTGCTTAGCCCTCTTGAGGGTTGACCTTCCTTCATGAAGCAAGTTCTTCCACATCTCTTCCTCCACATAGCTGACAAGATCAACACCTTGCTCTCTGCAGTCTGCAATGTGGCCAGGATCGAGACTGGACTTGAGGAGTTCCTCAAAGCTTTGGTTGCTGAAGACACTGAGCTGACTGCTTTCCAGAAAATCATCCTCCCTCTCTTCATCTTCATCAGATCTGTCTGGCAGAGCTCCGGTTTTCAAGCCTTCATTCTTGTCATTGTTCTGATCAACAGGCAGTTCTGTTGCTTCAGTATGGTCAGACTGATGGTGCAGCCCTGTAACTCGACATGAAGTACCTGTACCAGAGATGTTACTATCAGGTGTCCCAATCCCCTCATCAACTATAATCCTGGATGGCTCATTAACATTTCCTGCATTATTGGGGTTTTCATTGTTAACATTCCCATCATGTGCATCATGGCTTGTACATGGTGAGCTTTGCCCTTGGTCGACAATACTCGCAAGTTGTCCTTTTCCTGAAGATGGCTCTAGATTTCCAGTGGATGCAGGAACAACATTCTCAACATTGTCTCTGGACTCCTTGTGATTCCTTTCTGCAGATGAACAGTCCTGTGGAGAGGCATCATTGCCTTGTGAATTATGGAAGCTTACTTCATCAAGGCAGTCTTTAACCTTCATGGTCACTAAATCTTGACTCGCCTGGTGAAGTCCTCTTGCCATGTTTGGTGCCTTCATCTCAATTGCTTGATACTCTTCTGAGGAACACACTGGACTTGTGGTCCCCTGTAAAACAGAAAAAGAAAGATGCCCCAAATAATGTTGTCAAACATTTAATGGACAAAGTTACACTATTCTCTACTTTATATGAACCGTTGGACAGGTGATCATCAGACTCCTTATTCTCTACATATCAAGAATCAACCAACTCCTTGCTTGAGGGCAAAAGAAGTAGGAAAATTCTTAACTTGAAAAGCATAAAAGATTGCTTCTCTAAATTTCAGCAAAGGGATATAAAATTCAAATAATCTTAAAATGTTAAATAAATATATCAGACTCTGAATCCAACACAATTTCTGACATGTTGAACTTGGTGCCTTAATCACATTTTGCCTTAAAGTCTGAAGGAAGCCCACTTTTGTTGAGTTCAGGGTTCAAATTTTTCTCTCACCGACTGCCTGTACAGGACATTTCCTCAGCCTTTACCCTTATCTAAATCTAACGGGAATCATCTTCAAGCAGAAAACTTTGCCATTGTCTTTGTCTCTTAAGACATCATCTGTGCCTGAGAGGTGTTCTGCAGGCCTCTCAGTCCCTGTGAAGTTGGGGTATGCAATGTGTGTGTGCCACTAAACTGGTGTTTTCCCTTACACTTGCACGGATAGTGCAGTGGGTTCTTAACATACAAAGGTGGTGATTCTCCTCTACACGGGCCTTCATTTAATATCCTATCCAAAAAACAGACTGTTTCTCACTATAACATAACACGTGCCTAAGAAACAGAGAGGGGCGCATTTATTCCTCATCGATAGAGTGGACTGAACCCACACAGGCAGATGATTGAGCAACTGAGTCAACCGCAAATGTTAAATAGGAAGCTCACCTCTATCCTCCCTATCTCAATGGTGAATCCACCATTCTGGTTGCCTATCTCTCGTATTTCTGGAATCCCGATGAGGTTGGACAGTCTATCCTGGAGAAGGACAGGGTTCCTCACAAGGGTGTATCCCAGCTGCCACTTGTTCCGTATCACCTTCCTACGTTTTCTTTCCAATTCCTCTTGTTCTGCAAGACAGCAATGATCGCACAGACAAAGATAAAGACCCGTATTCTGAACTCGGGTTTGATTTAAGCTGGTCTAATATTATTGGTGAAAATGTGGATAGCCAATTGTGACACAAATCAGCACAGGTGCCAATCTATTACTCTAATCTATTAGCGAATCTGTTACTCAGATAATTCATAATTGTCTGAAGAAGATGAAACAGATTTTTTTTCCATAAACCATTTCTCTTTTTTTTTAACTAGGACCATGAGAACCAAACAGGGGCCGCGGAACGGTTTTCAAAGTGGGGGGGCTGACCATGCTAAAAATCACAATCATATGGTCATTTTTACGTTTTTGTACACGGTTTTGGAAAAAAGTGGGGGGGCTGAAGCCCCCCAGCCCCCCCCCCCCCCCCGGTTCCGCGGCCCCTGCCAAAAATTTATCTTCAAATAATGGAAATGATTTAAAAAACATGGTTAAAGGACAAGTCCACCCCAACACAAAGTTGACTTGAAAAAAAAGAGAAAAATCCAACAAGCATAACACTGAAAATTTCATCAAAATCGGATGTAAAATAAGAAAGTCATGACATTTTAAAGTTTCACTTAATTTCACAAAACAGTTATATGCACATCCTGGTCAGTATGCAAATGAGGAGACTGATGACGTCATCCACTCACTATTTATTTTGTATATTATTATATGAAATATTCTAATTTTCTCCTTATTGTCAAGTGAAACAAGGATTAATTCCTCCTGAATGTGTGGAATTAGCATTGTTTAATACTATATGGTTCAGTCAAGTTGGTCCTTATAGTCAAATCTGTAAAAAATGAAATATTGTATAATTCAAACAATAAAAAACAAAAGAAATAGTGAGTGACATCATTGACTCTCTAATTTGCATGTCACTGAGTTGTGCATATCACTGTTTTGTGAATAATACACAAAACTTTAAAATGCCATAACTTTCTTATTTTACATCCGATTTTGATGAAATTTTCAGCATTATGCTAGCGTGATTTCTCTCTATTTATTCAAATCAACATTTTTCTGGGGTGGACTTGACCTTTAATGGAAAAGTCCTTCTACATGTATATTTAGATACATTTCATCAGGGCGAAAGCAAATAGAAGAAATAAACTTTAGAATATAGACAGAATGCATTATATTATATGTTACTTACCATCCCCAGTCTTCTGTAGCCTATCTCTGCGATCTCTCTCTTTATGAGCAACCTGCCAGAGACAATGGCAGAAGGTCACAATGACAGGATGAGTGTGGATCACCTCCAACTCTAAGAATCCAACATAAGATCTGTAACCTAGCAACATAAAGATAAAAAACAAGATGACAATGAGTGATCAGTTTTGATACATGTATGGGACTCATTCATTCAACAGCCAGCTGCGAATAAAGAGCTTTAGACTTCACAACCTAGCGCATTACTGTAGCCTTACTGTGTCAAGGATGGACAATCTAAACGTTCGTATTACAATTTTAGGAACAACCCAGATATTGCTTTAAAGGTCCTATGACACCAATTCCATCTTATTCTAGATACATATCTATTATTAGGTAGTTTTACTTGAAAAATACGAATTTGCCATCGGTTCCTGTGTACGACGAACCGGTGTTGAGTTATTCCATGGAAATGAACTTCAACGGGAACGCCCACTAAAATTTTCGAAAGAGTCCGACCGATCGACCTGTCAATCATTGTGACGTCATCGAAGGAAGGCTTTCCCAGCTGTGCAGCCGGACCCCTAGTTATTGTACACGTTCCTCGTGTAGTTGCTGTTTTGACCGAGCTCATCCTTAACGGATTTTTTAGATTTTTATGAGGTTTTGATCATGGCTGCAGCATCGTCATCAGCTGCGTCTGATTCTTCAGACTTTGAAGATTCAGGTTCTGAATATTATTCCAGCAATTCAATTTATTTACTTTGGATCCACACGTGCAGGCACTTCACGCTCCAAACGTCAACAACACTCAGCAGCTTCCTTCCCTGACGTCATAATTGTCACGTGATATATGAAACCGAATCTGGCTGAATTTTTTGTGGGCGGGGCGAATTTGGCTCAATTTTCAATATAAAACTGCCTTTGAACCTGATGTGGGATGTTTTTCGGGTAAAATTTTGATGGAATCGTAATTAGTAACCACTAAGCTAACGAATAAGTCAGCATCTTTGCTGTATTTCATGGGACCTTTAATAGCAGGAAAATACAACATACTTTTTATAAAGATGCTAAACAGTAGTTTTAATAAAATGAATAATTTCACTGATTAATATCTAATCTTTTGATACAAAGATTAGTTCATTTTATTGGAGAAAATTACACAAAAATGATTACTCACATTTTGTTAAACACAATTTCTTTACTTGATTCTCTCTTAAATTACATTTAGACTTTGTTTTATAATTGTCATATTATATAAGCAACATTTATTATCATTAAAATATCATATCATCATTAACATATCATCATCATCATCATCATCATCACCACCACCACCACCATCACCTTCTCCATTGTCATCATCATCACCATCATCATCATCACAATCATCACCATCATCACCATCATCATCATCACCACCATCTCCTTCAATGTCATCATCATCATCACAATCATCACCATCATCACCGTCCGCATCATCATCATCATCACCATCATCATTCTTATCATTATCATCATCACCATCATCATCACCACCACCACCATATTCTTAATTGCCATCATCATCATCATCACCATCATCATCATCATCAACACCATCATCATTACCATCATCTTCATCATCATTACCATCATCATTACCATCATCATCACCATGACCACCATCTCCTTCAATGTCATCATCATCACCATAATCATCGTAATCTCATCATCATCATCATCATTATTACAGATATTCAGGGGAATGTTTCATGAAAGCCATGACTTCTTTTGAGATCCCCTACCTTTATCAAAGAACTCCAGGCCAGGGTACATGAGGCAGTAGTCCACACGTCCCAACAGGAAGATACCAAACAAAAGAGCTTTGAGTATTCGTAGAAGGCATGATGCAAAGCCAACAAGGACATTCAGAAACAATGTGAAGTACACCATGTTGTGGTAAGAACGCCTATTAAGAAAATGAACAATAATAAACAAGGACATTGAGAAACGATGTGAAGTATACTGTATTGTGGTAAGGACGCCTATAAAGATGAACAAAATTAAATAAGGATATTTAAGCTCTTGGAAATTAATCAGTTGTAATTATCATAAATCGCAAGCAAGGAAAATGGTACCATTTATTATCATAATCATGAAACATAAAATATCATCATTATTAATTTCATTTTTATATTTGATAATCTATGTACTTTTCCCAAGTTTTGCATTCCATATGCTTTCCTGCTTTACCTTTTCTCTTTCTTTTTCTAGGTTTTCTTTGGGGGGGGGGTGGGGTTGTGGTAGTAAGTGGTGGTGATGGTAGTAGTAGTAGTAGTAGTAGTAGTAGAATGATACAGTATTTATTAAAACAAACATATGGCAGCCCAAATGCTGAATTACATGAAGTTTAAATTGATAAAAATGCAAATTGGTTATACAGTGCGTATCAAAAAAAAGTTTACACTTAGAAAAAATCCTGTAAAATTATACATTTGTAATATCCTGAAGATTTTTCCACATTTTAACATTGGTACAGGTCCATTTAAGCAAATGACGATATAAATGTCGAAAAAAAATTTCCGCTTGAGTGAGCACCACTTACTTTTGGAAAGTTAGTGAAAAATCATTTGCGCAGAACTTTGAAATAGTTATGCGAATAAAAGTAGACCCTAATCATGAAGAACACGTGGATTTTAGCTAGTAAAATTGATTTGAAGATATATTTTACCTTTTTAAACTTGTTTCCTTGCCCAAAACACTTCAGAGAGTGCATTGCGCCCCATTCACTACCCCACACACCGAGGCCATCGTGACGATATTTGCCTTACACTGAGCTGGGATTTACATGAAATGGCTTGGGCTTGATTTTTATTTTGTTAATCATTGTCAAGCTTGGGAAAAGTGTGAAGAAACAAGTATTACATTAAAAATGAAATGTAAACCCACTTTAAATGATAAAAAAATAGTGAAAAATGCTGGATATGTCTGCAATTAACTTTTGTTCAGATTCAGTTATGTCCTCAGATCCAGCTTGCACAAAAAGGGTAAGGGTTGTGCTTACTAAGTGTTGAAAGTTCAATTTGGGTGGCAAAATTGTTACAAATTGCTTGAATGTATGATCCGTTTTATGTCAATTGACTAAAAGTGCATGGGAAATGTATAAGAAATGTTTCGCAGGGTAAGTTTGATTTCGTCCTTTCCCCTTGACATAGCGTGAAAACAAGCATTTCTGCGCAAACAGATTTCTGCGAGCTTTACAAAAATGGACAGTGCTTACTCAAGTGTAACATTCTGTCATAACTTATACTTTCATTGGATAGATGAGACCCAAACCCAAGAATATATGTGAAAAAATTACCCACATGTTGTATATTTTTAAATTCCCAGGGCTTTTTCAAAGTGTAAACTTTTTTTTGATACGCACTGTATATTTACATTTGGATAGTCGAAAAACAATTATTGTTAAAATATACACAATTCAGTAATGGACTAGGTACAAGACTTACTCACCTGTTATTGATCCCAAAGTTTTTGCCATATTTCTGCAAGAAAAAGAGTCTAGATACCAAGATTTGGCTGTAGTAAATGACATAGGTGATCACAAAGCCCAACCTGAAATGGAAAACAAAGCGTAGAATAGGAACTTATCAGGTTACATGTAGTGCTTGGAAACTTCCGATAAAGTAAGCCCAAGGTGCTGTTGTCATGAGCAATCATGGTATTCATTCATTGATTTACTGTTAGTAAAACTGAAAAGCCATCAGTTTTTTTTTTGTCCTTGTAATTTTTTCCATTATTATTGTTTATTCATGAATCATGTAGGTGTTCAGCATGATAATTTGGAAGATCATTACCTGTCAAAGAAATCTAAATTATTTTGTCACTTCCCATCCCGGTGGGTGTTTCATAAAGCTGTTCGTAAAGTTACGCACAACTTTGCACATGACTGGAATATGTTCTTAGGTCCTACATCAATTACATAGGGATATCACTAAGCACAAGAAAGGATCACCAGTCGTGCGTGAAGTCATTCATATCTTGCGAACAGTTTTACGAAACACCCACCAGGTGTTACATGGGTGTCCCTTAAAACATGAAGGATGTCAGTAGGAGTATATAGACCAGTGCCATCACACTACAGCTGCAGTGTGATGGCACTGGTCTATATACTCCTACGGAGAGAAAGGTATTCAAGGCCGAGTATTATCCAATAGCATGATGGTGGTCTCCTGTCTTCATAAATATGTTGGAACTTTTTCATTATCACGAAAAAGTTGCACTCCCCCAATCAGTTACATGTTCATAATCAGGAGAGACCTGCCGGTCACAGTGATTCATTTTGCTTTTCGCCTCCCGGGCACAGGTGACTCCAATCAAATGATAATAACAATGAAATTGTACTGCTTGCGTCTTTGATATGTGATTGTTTAATATCAACTCCATTGATCATTATGTATTCATTTGAATTATTGGTACTTGAAAATATATCTACACCAAGTATTATGTCCACTACTGGGTCTTGCAGCATGCAACTGTAATCAACGCTACACTGAGGGAATTAAGTTGCAATTCAATGCAATGGTTTGAGGTTCAAGCCCTGGTCACGTCTTTTGGAGGTCGGTCCCAGACGCAAATATTGATACACGTCTGTAAAAACTCAATCACACATACATACATGTCAATATTCCTCAACTGCTTGAACTTGTGATACAATAAAACTTCTTTAAAGAGTGCAAAACGTACACTGCAAATACAGCGCGTCCCAAAAAAAATGTCCCTCTGACATAGAGATGAATTAATTCTCAAATGTGGTAGTATTCTCAAATAAATGTTCATGAGTAGAAAGGTAATTTCATGATCCAACTTCTATGAAATTTCATTGGTCGCGCTTCAGCGGTTTTGAATACACACTCTGTTACGTAACAGTGGTGCATTTTAGCCCATTCCAAGTTTGCAGCATTGATGCATTTCTGCCTTGTCTGTGGCATATTAACCCCCATTTTCACATCCAGGATCTGAGCAGGGCCAGTTCCCTGATCATATCCAGGCTCATCAAATCATAAACTTGGGGAATAAGGGGAATCAGTGCATCAACTTGGAAAGAAAATGTGAATGATGGATGAGAAAAATAAGCTGAAAAATAAAGGGGAATCCACAAGTTAATCACCCTTTGCGAAAAGGAACTTTACCAGATAAAAATTTGACTTTTCTTTTAAAAAGTTACATTGAATTAACTTGACCACAGTAGCTTATTAACTAAAAAGAAGTAATGACAACAAAACTGCAGTATTAGGCATGAAACAGACATGACCCGTTGTCTTAATCATTGTGCATCTCCTGTTATCAAACATGAAATGAACTGTCAAATATTATTTTTGCCCTTCTGAACATGCTCAAGGTAGTGATTTGATGAGCCTGGTTAGATCAAGGAGATTTCCCTGGTCAGATCAGGGAATTCCTTGGTCAGAATGTTCAAAGGGGGTTCAGTGATATCCCGGGTTGATATGCTAGAAAGTGCAGAACACACAGCAGTGCTGCATGCATGCATGCAAACTTGGAATGGGCTGAAAAGCACCACTGTTACATAATAGGCTGTATATTCAAAACCACTGAAGCGAGACCAATGAAATTTTTATAACAGTTAGAACATGATATGAGCTTCCTAGTTCCATACATTTCATCGAGAATGATTTTTATTTCTTGAAGTAATTTAGCCGCCTATCAGAGGGACATTCTTTTTTGATGCGCTGTATAGCCACAATAGACAGGCTCAAATGGGTCACACAAGATTTGTGGACAATGGCTGTCTGCTGCATGACTCAGCAAATCCTGTAATGTAAGTATGTCTTTGGCTTCGAAAACCAATATTTACATCAAGTCTCAATAACACTGTTGTATTTTTCCAGACACCCATTTCCAGATTTCCCAACCTTTGCAACAGAGAAATAAGGATGAGTTTTCCTTGAAAAAGTAAGAAGCACTTCTTCACACAGGAATGTGTAAATGTTCCAAGAAAAATGGGAGCTTCGTCTGCCTGTTGAAGAAAACACTTGAAATCAAATGCAGCTTGATTTTCAACTGTTTAGAAGTATGTATTATAGCTTTTTTGCTTGATTGCTCCAAGTTGCTTCCAAATATAACTCTTTATGCAAAGGACCCCTTGACACATAAGCCGTATTCTGAAGTCAGGTTTAACTTAAACCATGGTCTAAGTCTGATCTAAAATTATGGGGAGCCAAAAACTCGAAAATTCTGCTTATATTGTATATTTACCATTCTGTTTCTCTTTGCTTTTATAATGAAGAAAATATTTCAGTTATCATTCTGAGACAGTAATAAATGATTTGAGTGTCAGAAGAGTTAATAAATTGAACATCTACTAATAGAGACTTGTGCCCCAATTGGCTCTCCATAGTTAAACTGCAACTTTAAACCAGGGTTTAATTTAAACCCAAGTTCAGAATACGAGCCATGCTATTTAAGGAATGGTCAAAATTCAGATTCTTTAGATAAAATTTAGCACCATTCTTCCAAATTCAGAATGATTGCGAGGTCTACCATTCTACAAAGTATTCATTGGAATATAACTTACCAATAGTCTCGAAGGAGTTGAAGAACGATGTTATCCCTCCTCGTGTTGTTGATCAAGGGACCGAGAATGAAGTACCAGGCAAACACCACTGCCAACCACAGGATGAGATGGAAAAAAATAAATCCTAGACATACATAAAAACATGTAAAAGAGGAAAGTCATTAAAATATTAATAATGGTTAGGTTTTGCCTTGGGACCCAGTAACCTTAAAGGAGCATGAAACCCTTGAAACCAGCTGAATCCATATCAAAGAGAAAAATCAAAAGAAACATATTGTTGAAAGTTTGAGGAAGATTGAATGAACAATAAGAAAGTTATGAGCATTTTGATATTGAGATCACTAATGCCATGTAGATCCTCCCATTGGCAATGCGACCAAGATCTGTGATGTCACACACGTACAACTCCCTCATTACTTTAGTACTTATTTCACTTATATTCTCACTTTTATAGAGTCTTTCACAAGGTGAGGTGTTCTCTTTATGAGAGGACAAGTACAGAGGTTTCACAACATTATATCATTGATGAATCGTTTGTCATATGATTAGAATGAGCAAAAAGATATGATTTGGGGTATATTTTCAGTGTCCAAAAGGGGAGAGTTGTTCATCTGTGATATCATAGATCTTGGTCGCATTGCCAACAGGAGGATCTCCATAGCATTAGTGATCTCGAAATTCTAATGCTCATAACTCTTCTATTGCTAGTCCTATTTTACTCAAACTTTTGTTGATCTTATTCTTTGATTTTTCTGCTTTCACAAAAGCTAACTTGCTCCAAGAGTTTCATTCTCCTTTAATTTTCAAAATTGATGGTGGGCTGATTTTTATGATTGTTCATATGATATCAATGTGATCAATTGTAGAAACCAGGCCCAATATCAATCGCAGGGTTTTACGTTACAGGGCTTAAGGGGGGTGTTTCACAAAGATTTAGGTATGACTTAGAGTGGCACTTAAATGCCAACGCGTATATGATATGCAACGCACGATCTTATTGATCAATACGCAGTAGTGTGCATACTCTTGGCATGATCTGACCAAGGCGGTTAAGCCTTTTATATCACACGCAACTAGGCATTTAAGTGCAACTCTAAGTCATACTTAACTCTTTGTGAAACACCCCCCCCCCCCCCCCCCCCAGGAAATAGACTGCAGTAAAACATCTTCAACATACATGTATCATCACACAAAATTTAAGCTTAACTTATTCCAAATTTTAAAAAACAGAAATGGTTACATTTAAATGCAACTAAAAAAAATCAAACACAAGCACCAAATGGCCCAAAGTGTACTTCTCAAGTTTAGTTTGAGTAATTTTTCATTCTAACTCCTTATGCAATTGGCCCCTGACCAAGTAATTTACATTTTAGAAAGATATCTTCCTAAGCTTTTTAAACTGAACTTTTACATAAATCAAAATGGCTAATAGTTGTGGAATCAGTACTGTGTTAGAACTGTAGGTTAAATAAATTAATGAATAAATAAATAATAATAAATAAATAAATAAATAATAAATAAAACATTAAATAAGTAACGTTGATAAATTTAATTTCAAGTAACTTTCGATCTTTTTACCCTTATTGATAATGCATGCTGATTGAAACCCCCCCCCCCAAAAAAAAAAAAAAAACTCACCCCATATGCAATATGCTATTTGATATCCAGAGTAAGTCAGATTGGCAACCTGAAATAAGATCAATATAAAGAATACAACAGAAAAAATGACATTTGAATTGTGATATTCTGCAACTTCTACAGGGGCCCGTTGCAGAAAAACGCAAGTCAAAAAATCAATCGCAAGTCCCAAATGCGTGCTGTTGATTGGTTGAAAATCAAGTTGCGCAACTCTTTCTACGACGGGCCCCAGGTATGTGCGTTTGATAGTATCAAATTACTGCAAAGAGTCTCATTTTTCACCTTCAGGGTAAATCCTTTAAAAAAAGTATATACAATTTCAACGATTGCACAAATGATTTGAAATTGGCAAATGAACATCATGAAGTCAAGATAAAGCATTGATATTTCTAGTAGTTGAAACTCAGTCATTAGAAAAGTTTGCGCTATTGACCCTATGGCAGCTGTAAACTATAAATGCAGATCTTAAATTATAGATTTTATAGATAAATGAATGTCATAAGACCAAAGGACACATAAATGACTTGCATATCAAAGTACAAACATTGATATTTTCTGATGGTATCGTTTGATAAGCAACTAAAATTTAGAACCAATGAAATGTCCACCACCACAACCGCAACTCCTCCAACACCACCATCATCATCATCATCGTCATCATAAAAAACAACACCATCATCATCATCACCACCATCATCATCATCATATTACAATCATCATCTTTACCATTACCATCTCCTTCATCATTTTCATCATATTCATCATCACCATCATCCTCCTCCTAATCACCATTGTCATTATCACCACCGCCACCATCACCACCGCCACCATCATCACCACCACCATCATCATCACAATCACCATCATCAATCTTTACAACCATATTTAATATCATCACAATGCCATCATCCTGTAATATTAAAGGACAAGTCCACCCCAACAAAAACTTGATTTGAATAAAAAGAGAAAAATTCAACGAGCATAACACTGAAAATTTCATCAAAATCGGATGTAAAATAAGAAAGTTATGACATTTTGAAGTTTCGCTTCATTTCACAAAACAGTTATATGCGCATCCCGGTCGGTATGCAAATGAGGGAACCGATGACATCACTCACTCACTATTTCTTTTGTATTTTATTATATGAAATATGAAATATTTTGATTTTCTCGTCATTGTCATGTGAAATGAAGTTTCATTCCTCCCTGAACATGTAGAATTTCATTATTTTAACATTTTGTGGTTCAGGCAATGAGGTCCTAATCGTCAAATTCGTAAAAATTGAAATATTGTATAATTCAAACAATAAAAAACAAAAGAAATAGTGAGTAAGTGACATCATCGACTCTCTAATTTGGATGTAACTGGCTCGTTCATATAACTATTTTGTTAAAAATAAGCGAAACTTTGAAATGTCATAACTTTCTTATTTTACATCCTATTTTGATGAAATTTTTAGCATTGTGCTTGTCTGATTTTTCTCTATTGATTCAAATCAACATTTTTCTGAGGTGGACTTGACCTTTAAGTACTTTGGCATCAGTATAAATTCCAAATCTACTTACCACTTTTTTAGAGTACGAATATGCTTGAACAGGGAAGGACGACCTGTCTCCTCCCCATATCCTCACTGTATCATCCCTGAATCATAAAGTAGACAGAAACTCTCAACTCAAAATCAGAATTGCCTGATGGCGACTTTCTTAGAATTCCCATCATTCACATGAATGCTGAAGTAATAAATATTGTACAACGCCTACTTAGCTTGTTGTACGCGAGCAAATGGGAGGCTGAATGTCAAATATTCGTACCGTTGCACAAAAGACGTACCATCCAAAATGTACCGTTGCACGGCTTTAGGACGTGACGTCACAATACGATTTAATTCATTGCGCTCAGTAAAAATGAAGGTGCAATACGCGTATAAGCCTGCTGGCTAAATGCGCAATGCTGCCCAGGGTCATATGCGCTTGTGGGATTTTGCTTTTCGCTTTCAGTATTTTTGCTCCCTTTTCATAGATTACTACAGGGATAAACTCTTGTTTTTTCATATTTTCGCTATATTCCGAGGCGTTGTACAACACAAATAGCGAATATTCTTATTCGTGCAATGGTGCGAGATTTCGCATTCGGTGAAAAAAGGAGACGCTCTATTCAACTCGGCTAACGCCTCGTTGAATAGAGCATCTTTCTTTCACCTCATGCGAAATCTCGCACCATCGCACTCATGCCTATTCGCTATTTGTATAATGTCATATTTTACCAGGGTAGCCACTTCGGTTCTGAAAACTGTTCTCCCAGCGGGCCCTGCTTTATACATGATAATGTTATTATTACCCTGACTTAAGCATGGCTACCTTGATCGCTTGCTCGAGCATTAAAGATTCACTTCATTGGGTTGAGAGCAGCATAAAGTTGGTACATTTCTTGTTGAAGGAAAACACACCATGGCTGGGAATCGAACCCACATCCCTCAGATTGCAAGACAAGATATCATAACCACTAGACCACGATGCCCCCAAGTGACAACATTATGGTAAGCTGTGTGGCTACCTTTATACAGACTGCGCATGAGCATACATGCATGAAATACAAGGGAAACAATATGACATCTTCACACTACTTGCTGACTATTTTTTATAAGCTACTGAAATCTTTGCATCTGATTAAAAGCAAATGATAAAAATAATAATAATAACATTAAATGATAATAATTATTGTACATTTATATTGTGCAATTTTTATATGTATATACTCAACTGTGCATTACAATAATTAAAAGGGTGAAATAGTTAACAAAATAAGTAAACAAAAAGTATGATTAAGTTATAATTAAGGGAAAAGGGAAGCCTACTGTCTCTACAAAATATATAACAAAAAGTGACTTATTATAAAAAAGGGAGGTTTTCAGTTTAGTTTTGAACAGGGTAACATATAATGCATTTTTTATTGCAGAAGGGAGGCAAGATCATCTCATGTCATTTTTTTTTTGAAAGGTGGGTGACTGAGGAACATGGTGTCATGAGAACTACAAAGTCTGTAGGACTGGGTGGGTGATTTCAATCACTAACATAAAAACAACGCCAGGAAAGACCTGATTATGCTCATCCCACGACTGCGCGCCCCACCATTCAAAATGGATGTTTTTCGATCGGGAAGATCAGCATAAAATTTTAAACATGTTCAAAATTTTAGCCGTTCTGAATATTAGGCCCGCTGTTACCCCGTCATCACAACGTTATTACGCTGCCCCCGATTTCAACCGATTCCGTCCCGCTTTTTTTTGGGGGGGGGGGCTACTTTGCACAACTTAAGGACGTTCCACAGTTATGTTTGTGCGCATTAGGATCTGCGCATATTCAACACTCTGCGCGCTGACGTCACAATGGATGAACAGGTGATTAATTAACTGTGGGTATGAGCTGATTTTTCTCATCATCTGCACCCTAACTGCAGATCCGATGCGTTATTTTATGAAGCTAAAAAACTGGAATTATTCCATGGATCATTTTAAAAAATATCTCTACAATTTCAAAATACTTTACTCTGCAGTACTGCCAAGAATCACGAATATGACCCCGAGTTTGAATAAATGGTAGAGTGGTTTTGATTTTTCTTCACATAGATACAAAGCATTTGGCGCATTTTTGGTGTTTTAAAAAGCACATTTGCTCTTATAAAAATGCTGATAGTTTGAAAACAAGCACATGAACCCCTATTTTTTAATGTTTGTACCTCTTAGGTATAGCTTCCTCTACAACCTTGCAAATTTTGGTGAAAATGACATGGATTTTGAATAAAGTGCAGCATTAATTGTACTTTTGTAGTCTGTTATTGAAATTTCACATATTTGAGATTGGGTTTTTGTTATCTTTTACGCCATTTTTAAGAACTGACTGTGCTGTTAGACTTAAAGTTGCAAACAAATAGCACCATAAATAGATTCTCCATTCTAACGATACAATTATTAACTCTCTTGCGAAATTTTATGACTTTTTCATGTATTTTGACTGAGTAATAGAGGTTTAAACTCATTGTAGTATTCTTGCGAGGTCTAAAAATGCCAAATTCTTTTGAATGCGCAATTTTCAAGAACATCAATTTGGGTGAACTTTGAAGCTCTACAGCAAAAAATCAAGCACATGGCATGGACCTACATTGTATGTTAATTTTTGCATATTTCGAATATTAAGGTTCTAAAGTATCTATGTGCAAAGTTTGGTGAAAATGACATGGATTTCACTTTAACTGTGGAACGTCCGTAACTGCCTAATAATGCAGAATTGGATAAGCTTTAACACTTGCAATGAATGGGGATTTCCAGGGCGCCTATTGGTTGTTTCCAGGGCGCCTATTTGCCGTTTCCAGGGCTCCTTTGAGCGTTTCAGCGGCCAAATCACCCCCAGCCTCTGCGTATATTTTTCTGTGGCTTACCTATAGTGTAGAAGGGCATGAAAGGTGGACGCTCCCATAAAAATCAAACATATCACAGATGTTGGCATCAAAGTATCTAAAGAGAGAATAAAATCATATCTCATTCAAAATTCAAAATCAAGCATTGTACTAAACCAGAATAGATCATGAAAATGGAATCATCAAGTCTCTCAATAGTAACACGTTTTTAATGGGGTATCCAGAGCTGTAACAATTTTTTTAGAAAACATTTTTCATTAGAAGACAATTTATCTATCTAAGGTTCTAAAAAATGATCATTGCAGACAAATTTTTGAAAGTACATAAGGAAATATATATTTTATTATATCTTTGTAAACATGTGCGCTAGGCAAATAATACATTATGTTTTGTAGTCTATTACACATCGAATGTCATCAATTATTGCTTATGCAAAATTTCCAGTGAACACATTATATTGGCAGATTATTGGGTAAACAATTACCAGGCAACAACAAATTTGACACAATGTTTTACTTGAATTTCATAGATTAATCATTCTTTTAATTCTACTCATGATCATGTATCAATATTTGTTCGCCTATTGGGTATCCGATTTGAGACAATGTTGACAAGCTTTTGAACATGAGATAGTAATAAAGCAATATTTGAACAGAGGGTATGACTTAGAGTCGCACTTAAATGTCTAGTTGTGTGCATTATAAAAGGCATGACCTCATTGGTCAGATCATGCCAAGAGGATGCGCACTACTGCGTATTGATCAATAAGATTGTGCATTGCATATCAGGTATGCGTCAGTATTTAAGTGCAACCCTATTAAAGTCAAACTTAAATCTTTGTGAAACACCCCCAGGTGTATAAAGACTACCTAAAAATTGTGGGTATTGAATAAACTTATTAAAATACTGTATATTCTTACAGGAACTCTGCCATCCTTCAATAAAGAACACGAAAGAAACCTTAATCACATTCACAATCTATAATTTTAATCATATAAGAAAATATAATGATTTAGTCCATCTAATTAAAAAAAAAGTTTTAAAAAGGTGAAAATTAATCATTGATATAAATCTGAAGATTCATTCAAAGAATTCACACCTGCTAGTGTAACTATGAATTCCTTTGTATTGATGTAGGCTGATGATATATTGGCAGCATCAATGGCAAGAAAAAGGGGACCATTTTCATCCAACAAAAAGACATCTTTCAGATCAATCATCAAAGCTGAGAACCCTATGGTGTAAAGCAGGCCAAACTAAAAAAAAATGAAATAAAAATGAAAATATTTAAGGTTAAGAAGTTAAGATGAAAAGTGACATGATTAGAGATTATATTGAATTCTGAATATAAAGACAAAAAGTAAAATGGTTAGAGATTATATCAAAAGTCAATGATAAAGATGAAAAGTGAAATAGTTAGAGACTATATTGAAACTAAAAATATGGCATATTTCAGGGGCGGATCCAGCTCCCGCCAATAGGGGGGCCCGAAATTTTTTTCACCCAAATTCTCCCCAATCGGCCGCTAAAAGTTGATTTTTGTTTGTTTCTTTGAATGGGTTGTCCCGGTGGCGTAAGAGCCAAAAAATTGGAGGGGGCTCGATGTGGCGTATCGCGTAAAATTATTAAGAAGTTGCGAGCGAGCAAACATTTTGACATTTTTATTACAAAAATCAAAGTTTGTGATAGATTTTGACATAACATATGCAAAATAATAGGCCTATATTTCACCCTTATCCCTTTCCTTTTCTCTTTTTTTTTCTTGGTCGTGAATTTTTTTATTTTTTTTTTGGGGGGGGCAAAACGCCGTTGTCCTAACAGTTATTTCTTAGCTTTATTCTTATAAAACAACATTAAAAAGTGTAATAATCTCATTAGCCCTATTCAAATAGTGCAAGCGCGAAGCGCGAGCTAAATTTTTTTGGAATTTCATGTATTTTGTCCTGAAAATTGAATATTCTGGGCAATGTTTGTGAACCTGAACAAGATGCGTATGTAACTAGATAATAACTGCGAGCGCGAGCAGAAAATTTTAATATGGGTTCTGGCTTGATCAGAAAGAGACCTGTTAAGGATGTTTTGCAGTCAGCCATGAAGACGATACATATTTCAACTATTGAATAATGCCAGCGCGAAGCGCGAGCTGAAAATTTTGTTACATTCCGACCTAAAAAATTTACATTCTAAGCACTTTTTGTAATCATTAACGGTATAGATATAAAACCAAACAATTGATGCGAGCGCGAGTAGAAAAAAAATGAGATTTCAGACCTAAGAATGGGACACTCTATTCATGTTTTGTAAATCATGAAAAAGGATAGGTAATTTGGTATCTTTCTACATTAATATTGCGAGCGCAAAGCGCGAGCAGAAAATTTTTGATATTCTCATCTGAAACTTTGATAAATTTAGATAATTATAATTTTAATCTAAAGCACTGTGTAGGGGAATTGTGAAGAGGATGTGGATAGCACTTAATAAATGATGCGAGTGCGAAGCGCAAGCTGATATCATTATTATTATTTTGACCAAGGACCTGGACATTCAAGGCCTAAGGACATTTTGTCATCATATGAAAATGATGACTATCTTCCTATTCCTCTTCCTAATCGCAATATGAAACTTTTCGATATTTTTTTCTGAAAAAGGGACGATTTAGTTATTAGGAATTCATGAAAATTTTATTAATGTAATAAGCCTAATGAGTGAGTGAAATCTGTTGACATTTAGGCTTGAAAACTGGATATTTCAAGCACTTTTGTAATCATGAATAGGATTTATGAGTTGATATCTTTTCAACAATAATGCTAGCGCAAATCGCGAGACAAAATTTTTGATAAACTGTCATAAAAGGGGGATTTTAAGTTGTCTGCTACAGAATTGATATAGAAAGAATCTTATGGAATAAACAAAGACAATATGTAGGCCTACTTGGCAATCAAATAATGCGAGTGCACAATGCAAAAAGCTGCAAATGATATTCACACAATAAAACAGACATTTTACAAAGCACTTTAAAAAATCAATTTGTAAATCAAACAAAATAATGAAAGCTCGATGTCCGAGCTGGAATTGTACATTGACTTCAAAACTTGATATTTTAAGCTACATATCAGCCTATTGAGCAAGATATGTATTTCATTGAACAGGCTATGCGAGCGCGAAGCGCGAGCAAAAATTTGATATAGTGACATGAAATATATTTTTTAATAATTTTCCAAGTCTTCCTCTGACCTTATTTTATTCACTCGTCTCCCTCCTCTTATTTTTCCTCTTCTTTTTTCCTCCTTTCTTTCCCCTACTTTTTCTTTTTTTCTTTCTTTCCCCCTTTTTTTCATTTTTTTGCTCCGCCAATAGGGGGGGCCCAGGCCCCTCGGGCCCCCCCTGGAACCGCCTATATTTGATGGGAAGCATAAAGGATGCATGTACATGTAGAAACAAGATGACAGATGCTACAAATAGTAGAGATGGAATGAAGGTTTAAACAAATGGAAAGATGATTTTTTTTTTAATATCTCACCTCATAAAGGCAGAGTAAACTCAAAGTTATCGTGCAAACAATACGTCGTGAATACTTGAAACCTACAAATAGAAAATATAAATGAATTATCAAAATGACACCACCTCCTAGTTTCTTTAACTACATTATTCAATGAACCCCCAATGAGGATTGCTTTAATGTTCCTGGTTTAACAGAATGTGACTGTTCTCCCCAAAATCTAAAATTAAGCAAAGTAGAAGCAATTACTTCAAAATTTCATTTCATTTCAATTCAATATCTATTTGATAATGATATATTTTAAAAAATACACGTAGACATAAAATATGGGTATCGTAAACCATGTAAATGCATTGTATATTATTATACAAGGAATGCAAAATGTGAAGAATTGCAACTGAATTTATAATATATTTAGTGCAGGTCTTTGGGTTTCAACTTGAATCCTTAAAATAAGCATAATCTTAAGAGCTGCCACATGAAACTCCCATATTATCATGAAGCCATTTTCATAATGTAAATCACAAGTGAATCAATGCCAAAGCAAAACGAAGTATTAATTGGGTGATTTCAAGTACGGTGTTGAAATCTGGTGTTGGTGTTATGACAACACCAACACCAGCCACAACACCGTACTTGAAATCAGGCTGGTGTTGGGATTGACCTCGGAAAATATGACGTATTTCCGGCAGTTCGTGTTGAATGCTGGTGTTGAATGTCGTCTGCTGAACCCAGCACTCCGGCTGGTGTTGACGATCTACGTGCAATTTCCCCATTCACCAACACCAACCCCCAGGGATTGGGAAAATCATGATTTCAAGTTCGGTGTTGGTGTTGGTGTTGGCAATCTCAAGCTCGTGAACGGGCGGCGAACACGATGAAACATCCCCGTAAAATTAGCTTTTACAGTTAAGATGAGTACAAATCATTTGAGCTGTATATATTTTGATGAAGAATAATGTTCACTCTTTCGAATTCTTGAATTAATTAAAACATTGGTATTCTGTACGATGAGAATTTAATGCATTTCTCTCCGATTTCATTTTCGTCGTCGAGACTTCTCGCGTGAAGTTGAGATGATTTAGCAGCGCAGCGCAGAGGCGTGATGTCAAAATGTGAAGAATTGCAACTGAATTTATAATATATTTAGTGCAGGTCTTTGGGTTTCAACTTGAATCCTTAAAATAAGCATAATCTTAAGAGCTGCCACATGAAACTCCCATATTATCATGAAGCCATTTTCATAATGTAAATCACAAGTGAATCAATGCCAAAGCAAAACGAAGTATTAATTGGGTGATTTCAAGTACGGTGTTGAAATCTGGTGTTGGTGTTGTGACAACACCAACACCAGCCACAACACCGTACTTGAAATCAGGCTGGTGTTGGGATTGACCTCGGAAAATATGACGTATTTCCGGCAGTTCGTGTTGAATGCTGGTGTTGAATGTCGTCTGCTGAACCCAGCACTCCGGCTGGTGTTGACGATGTTGACGTGCAATTTCCCCATTCACCAACACCAACCCCCAGGGATTGGGAAAATCATGATTTCAAGTTCGGTGTTGGTGTTGGTGTTGGCAATCTCAAGCTCGTGAACGGGCGGCGAACACGATGAAACATCCCCGTAAAATTAGCTTTTACAGTTAAGATGAGTACAAATCATTTGAGCTGTATATATTTTGATGAAGAATAATGTTCACTCTTTCGAATTCTTGAATTAATTAAAACATTGGTATTCTGTACGATGAGAATTTAATGCATTTCTCTCCGATTTCATTTTCGTCGTCGAGACTTCTCGCGTGAAGTTGAGATGATTTAGCAGCGCAGCGCAGAGGCGTGATGTCATGTGTTATCGATATAGCAATCGGTATCATTCCTCTGAACCCAGCTCGGTGTTGGAGCTCGGTTCAGCGGCCTTTTTACGCTCTCAACACCAACACCAACCCCGAACACCGAACTTGAAATCACCCATTGCCTTATTATGCAAACACTAAATAGCATTTGATGTTCAGGAAGACAAACATTACAAGGTAAAAGACATTATAGAGAGCTTCAAAAATGCAATACGCAGTGGTAATATGAAATCATAACATTTGTCTAACATTTACATTGCCGTCAAGTCCATACATGTACATGGAGCACAGCATTGAATCAGCTCAAATCAAAAACTTTAAATTCTAATAATTTTCTAAATCTTTGATTGATTTTTCTCAAACTTTCACCAATATTTTTTATTATTTTTTTTCTGGTATTTTTACAACAAATTTTTGGTCAGGGTGAACTTCCCCTTCCAGTTTCAAGAAGTTTCATTTAACTTCAGGACATTGTTTCTGATAGCCGCATATGGATGATAAAGAGTTATTTTCTCATTTAGACTGCTTTTCTAAACTTGCTTTTCAAAGCCCATACAAAATATAGAGAACCTTGCATGGCAACTTAATATGGGTTTTGAGTTTGGTGACCACATAAATGCATGCTCACAGGCGACACCAGGTTATTTGTTAGGGGGAGGGGCAAGACATAAAAAGGGTGTCATCATGACTCAGAATATGGGTTTTGAGTTTGGTGACCACATAAATATATGCTCACGGGTGGCACCACGTTATTTTGTCAAACAGGGCAGGCAAGAGAGAAATAAAAGGTGTCATCTTTTGTTGCTCAGTTGAATGATATCAGTAACATAGATTCACATGCCTCAGACATCTAATTTAGATACTGTACACTGTTTCCTTCTCGCTTTCTTTTTTTTCCTTTTCCCCTCCATTCTCCCCTTTTGTTACCTTTCCACAATAAAAAAAAATCACTGCAGGGGGTCATCCTACCCCCTGAAGCACAGCCTTTTGAATGCTTTCCATATTCTTTTGTAAGTATGTTTCACAATACAAAAATTAGATGAGTCTCTCTATTTCATTACTATTATCTCACACTCGTTGCGTTCTTGAGACTGATGTACATGTACTTTATACAAACGATACCTGGATATGAAGGATATAATTTCCTCCAAAGCAGCAGGAAGCGGGATGGATGGAAGCTGATGTGTTGTCATGGTGATGAGAAAATGATTGGCATGCAGGAAGATGGATGGAAGCAGATTTTAATGAGAAAAAAAATGGCTACATGTTAATATACTATCTCTCACTGGCGTTTGGGAATTCATTTTATTCTGACTTCATTTTCATGCAAGCATAACCAAGGCAACGTTTTATTATTTAAAGCAGGTTTAAACATGTAGGGTTGAAGTCTATGTTTCAATTTATGTTACATGGGTTATCAAATTGGCTGATAAAACGATAAATCATATCATAAAGAAACATGGAGTGGAAAAGATGTCTTCTAAAATGTAATATAAACATGGGTTATATAATTTGTAGCTTAGGATTAATAATAACTTGCTGATTTCTTTTTTCTTTTGATGTTGGTATCAAACCAGTTACATTCAAGTTTCTCTACATTGACAATATATCGGGTAATTCAGTTACCTTTCTTGTTTGTGGGAAGGTTGAAGAAGATAAGTGACTCGCTTGTAAAAATGGGTCTTCTCAAAATACATATCCTGCGTTGAGTCCTCCCTATTATTTTTCTGCCAGGGTGTAATATCAAGAATATGATCAAAATTTACATAATACAGGGCAGATGGAATCATAACGGTGACAAATCGCAACAGAACATTACTAAAAGCATCAGATTAATAAATGGTTTACTTGGATCTAATTGAGCAATCAAACATCAATTTATGAATTGTATTGCAAAGTCAGGAGCAATATACATGAATAAAATGAGAGGCTTATCATTCTGCAGAAAAATTAAATGGGCATAAACGATCATGGTTGTATATTAACCTTTATAACCATTTGATGTCAATGTCCTCTGAGAATTCATTTTAAAAGATTCTTTTTTGTCTAGCGATAACATCTGTAATCACAAACTTTTATTTGCACAACACATGCAGTCTGACATAATCCCTTATAGACAGTAAGTTAATAGATCAATAAAATTCTGACTATTTGTATCTGCAAAATCTAGCATTTATTACAATTCAATTGTATTAATCATGGCTACAAATAAAGGTTGATAGGTGGATATCTGCTTTTAATATCAACAAAAACAACTGAAACACATTCTGCAGCTGGCAATAAGGTAGGAGAGTACTGATCTACGGTACTTACATTCTCAAGACATTTCTTGGAGCTTTTCTTACAGATGTGAAGGTAGTAAAAGATACCAAAGAGAAACCTTATGTTTAGATAGACGTAGCAGATGTTGATTGGGAAGATAGCCAGGTTGCGTACAATGTTTTCAGGTGTCAACCAGTCTCCCTAGTAAGTTTATGAAAACAAAAACACTCGGTGTTTGGCAATGGTGAAATACAGCCCTTAAATGACGATGACCTTGACCTTGTCAATAGTGGAGCAGTTTAAAATTAAAGCTTATTCATTGGACTTGAAGTGATGTATAACAAATTTATAAATGTTATAGACACAATGTTTTGAAATCCACCTAAATCCAAACTTAGCCTATAAGCAGTCCTGTAATGTTTGTCACAGTCCAATGATGCAGTCTACTGATAATGATACTGGCTATGTTTATTCATGTTCATGTATTCACTCTTATAAAGCATCTAAAGATACCCTTGACTTGAAAGTCATTTATCATGGCTGAAACTTAAATACAACACTGCAAACAAGGACACAAAGCTTAAAGAATTACCAAATGTCTTCAAACTTACCCCTGATAAACAATCCACAAACCCAATGTAGTAAAAGAAACTCCTGTTATAGAAAGAAAACAATGACAGATGGTAGTCTTGAGCAAATATTTACTCCTTATGATCATACAGCATATTTTTGCTTATTATGATAATCTAGAGCATTCATCCGGCAAGTGAGCATCTGATCCCAACCCTTGAATGGTGATATGCTTCTTATATTTTGCTTGTAAATCTTTTACAAAGAGCAAATTTTTTTTTGAAGTGACAGCCTGCTATTTTCTTTTATTTATCTTTTGTGGAGCTTGTCAAGTTTGTTTGGCTGAATTTATTAGGTAATTAATCTCTAGCAAACAAGAACACTTTTGGTTTGGGGGTGGGGGGGGGTTTCAAGCAGCTCAACTGAAAAAAACGTTTTCCTTAAACAATAACATGAGAATTAAAAATCAGGACTTACCAAAATGCTGAATACAAAAGTCCAACAATGTTGCCATAGAGTTTATGTCGAACAGTTAGACAAAGCAAAAGAGGGTAGTGGATGATTCCAACAATAATCACGTTGACAAAGCCAAAGAGAGTCCATACAGCTCCTGCATAGAATAATATGACATGAGAGGGAAGGGTATTACTGGAAGCAGGGAGACGGGAGTTAGAACTCCCAACTCCTGCTCAAAGTAGTATGGAAAATGTTTCTGACTCAGAATATCAAAGTTGATATTATCTTTATTATCGCATAGTTGTCACCGAAATTGATAGGTCAAATGCATTCGTGAAGTTTTTAAATTCTTTATTTGAATCAATTTTAAAACAAAATATTTTCATCGAGCCAATTTCTAATTCTTTATTCATATGCAATATGAGTTTTGTGAATAATTTATATCAGGACCATTTCAATTCATGAAGAAATCCATGCACAGGGAGCGAAAAATGTGCATTGTGTATGGATAAGATTGACTGAATTCTGCGACTCAGTGGTGAACACAATAATAGCAATGATAATAAACTTGTCAGTGCGATTTAGAGAGATTGAAAGAAAGAGCATAGAAAATTTAAAGATACAAACATTACGTTTGTTGAAAGAGCTAGTATTGTGTAATGTTCTTGCCTACCTTGTACCATACTTGGCAGATGTGTTGTATCAACGCTGAAGTAATAGTTGCCAACAAACAAGTCCAAAATGCTAATACAACATACACAGAATGCCAGGGCAAATGTTGTCCGCTCCGTGTACGTATCCAGCACATCTACAGGACTGGCAAGGGAAAGAAAACAGGGATGGCGTAAACCTCTGAGTTCAATCGTCTAAAAGCAATACTACCATGAAATTATGGATCAGAGCAACAATATTGAACACATTTCACTTTCAAATGTTCAAATCCTGACATACTCCAAACAGAAAGTACAGGTCTGCATTCACAAAAATGTATTCAGGCAAAATTTTATAAACAATCTTAAACAGTATCACAGTTAAAACTTCTCCTCTGTTATACCATGCATACTTCATTTTAAGCTGCAAATTTTATGTAGCCTCTATCTCTCTGTTTCTTGACTAAGTCCTGTGCAACACTATGCTACACAGAAAATCTTTTGTGTAGCAGTCCTTTAAAAAATGTGAAGCCAATTGCAATGTATAGCAAGAAAATCATTGGCTACAAATGCACAAATAAACAAAAAGAAAATGTTCTGATTGATCAGATTTTTTTTTTTTTTTAAAGCAGGTCAAGATGTCTTTGGACCTGACCCATTTCATGTACTTACTATACAGTTCCTGGTCTTCCATACAAACATCCAAGAGCCAACTTCTTTCGCCGTTGCAAAAACGAGAAGAAAATTATGATGACCAACTGTAAGGTAGATAATACAATGAATTATAAATTACAAAATATACTATTCAGAAGGAGTGTCATTTCAGGTGAGCATGCTGCTGCTGCTGCTGCTGCTGCTGCTGCTCATGCTACTCCTGCTACTACTTCTCCTGCTACTACTACTACTAACTGCTGCTGCTGCTGCTACTACTTCTACTACTACTACTACTGCTACTACTATTACTACTACTCTTTACTGCTGCTATGTTTTTAAATGACATTGAAGTTACTACTATGACTACTACTCTTACTGCTACTAAGTTTTTTTTTAATAACAGCATTTAAATTACATTATACTATTCAAATTAGGTGCTTTGATGCCAAATCTTTTGCAAAAATATGTTGTAAAGAATTTCCAACATTACTGTTCACAGAAAATGTCAAACCAGAATTAGCTCTAGTACTGTTATTTATTGTTTTATAAATTCCATATGTATTCTATTTTATTCTGATATGTTTTGTTTGTATGACTGTGTTCTAGAATTTAGTATTTTTAAATATATTTTAAATGGGAAAGAATAATTAACTTGGATAAGGATGTAAAATTTATATTGTTTGTGCAATTTTGACATCACTATTTTTCATTCATTTGTATACACATTGTCGCTCATTTAGCCTGCATGTGGTTACAAAATACCAAAAGATGCGCAAGACTTGAAAGAAATCATGACTACTTCACATCAGACCACAGTAGTAGTAGTAGTGGCTCTGCAACAGCAGTAGTATTGTAGTATTTTTTTTTTTTGGGGGGGGGTTGCACTTGTTGTTCAAGCAGTAGGCATTGCCGCATCCAATGCAGTACAATTCAATTCCTTTCAATTTAGCATTTATTTCCAATTCATAACAACACAATAAGAACAAAATAATATACAAAAAACATTTTAAAAACATTTCAGTGGAACATCAGCAAAAACAAACCAAAAAATAGTAAAATTGGGCATGCACGACAAAGCAATGACAATCAGTTTACAAGCATCTGCATAATCACAGCTAGCAACAGTAGTATAACAAATAATGTAGCAAATTATACTTACAGCAATTGGCAGAGAAATATAGATCCATTCTGATGTCGTGTATCTTGAATTGAGACATGTATTGTTTACGTCAGTCTCTCCGGTAACATTCCTACAGAAATAGAAATGAATGAAACAAAATAAAGTCTAATAAATGCTTACATTGTGCATCATCACGTGCCAAATATTTGAGTGATAAACATTTTGCTAACTAGGCTACAAATTTCCAGAAAATCACTTTTTAAGAACACTGTGTACAAATGTACACTTGTTCTGTTGTTCACACTTATCTGTGACAAAAAATAAATAACGATTTTTGATCATTCTCTTGTATAACTGGCTTAATGATGTAAATGGCAATATTCAAGTCCACTTTATCTGTTGCTATGCAGAGAAATCAAAGAGCTATGAGATGTGGATCAATTTCAAACAGCTACAGATGATATCAAAACCAAATGTGAGCATGTGCAGTATACAGGCCTAATACAATAGCTGAAATATAGCTGAAAAAAATCATAACCAGCATCTGAAAATGAATGATTGCCAGGTTTAAAACTAGACCAAATCCTTCATTCTTGCAGCCTCTTTTGTCATTGGTTGTTCCACTGAGATTATGACAGGGTCCATAAACCAATATCAGATGATGTCTGTTTGGAGGAGTTGTTTTTAATTTTTTTTGTTTTTTCACTTTTGTTCACTTCTGGAGGACAGTGAAGCGAGAAATACAGTAGTCCAGTGGAACAATCAATGAAACATGGACTTAAGTTTGGGAATTAAATTTGGTGTCTAATTAAGAGACAGGTCTAGAGAGGAATAACCATCATTTCTGGGGATTTACTTTAATAACAATTTCTGACATTTTACTATCATCCCCATCTGTATTGGCGAGTGGAGCCAACACGGTTCAGCGGAACAACCAATTCACAGACACTAAAGTCTGTCTGAAAGGGTCTATTGACCTCTATTAATCAAATTGCAATATCCCAGGGGGAGTTATACCCTTTTAATCCAGCGTTTTTTCGGCGCCCAATATTTTAATTTTTGCTAAAGTCAGGATGCTGGTGTCTTACTTTTAGAGAGACAACATCTTGTGTTTATAATTGTCTTGTACTGTCTGGTTCTGTGCTGTATGTGTTGTCTTGTAATGTGTCCCTGTGTTGTGTCATTTTATGTAAATTACAATGTACTTTTTATACCTTTTCATGAAGATCTTTGAAACTATATTGCAAATACGGGCAAAGCTGGCCCGTGCCCCGCCCCCCCTTTTGAGAGGCACAATTAAAAAATTTTATGTAAATTGAAGACCTTTTTGCATGTCAAACTTTTTCGTGGACGAAATGTCCTTAAGTGTTGGTAAAATTTTTTTTTTTTCTTTTAGCTTGTCAAATTTTTTCCTCGGAAAATGTGCCCCCCTTTTTTCCAAAATCCTGGATCCTCCCCTGGTTATATTCAATAAATACAAAAATACAAAAAAAATTACAGAGACTGAAAATTTTGGTCAAAGACAGGTTGATCTAAATCTAATCATTATTTAGACCAACAGTTTCAGACTTACGTATGATGTTGGCAGAACTTTATTTAATGCCACTTTCACTAGCCTAAAGTTTTTAAAAAGTCAAACAAATGTTAAAAACTCAGGAAGAGTTCTTTAAAATTGCGCCCCTATTTCAGGGTTTCGTGAGGCAAACCCCCATCAAAATATAATTTGAGTGCCCCCCCCCCCCGGCCAGGTTAGAACCATCCAACACAACAAGAACACCATGAGCTAGGTTTTTTTTTTTTAATGGTGGCGTGACCTTAATTCGCGCTTTACCTAATTTTGCGCACGGTCGAATATCTCAATTTCTAATTGATATCTTGAAAAACTGATATCATCAACACTTAACAGAAAAAGCAACCCAAAATTACTCAGTTTGGTAATTTTCTTGACTGTAAGGTCTTAACTTGTGAAAATATTGGCAAAAAATTTGCAAATTTTGTTACCTTTTTGTGTCCTCTCCGAGAAAATCTGAACTTCTCGACAAGCATCAAGAAATTGCCAATTTGCAAGCAGAGGTCTCCAAATAATTGTGATACCAACCAAATTTATAGCATTTCAACCTCCATCTGATAACAAATATCTTACTTTGTCTGCTTGATTTCGTTTGCAAAGCTTTGCAAAACGATTTTGCACAAATTAAGGTCACACTTTTTAATGACACTTTTTCAGCCGAGCGTGCACTAGTCGATCGCCATGGAATTTTTAGATCGCGATACCACTTACCAGCGAAACCCTTGACCTACTTTTATATTTCCGTCAAGCGAATTTGACTTATTAGGGATCTTGCCTTCCATCTGGTATTTATGATTTTGATTAATTTTGTGTGAACTGTGAGTTTTGATTGAATATCAGCACTGTCTTCATGATTAGCCTGGAGGCTTCTGGGGAGTAAAAGTCATCTACTATACGTAGGCTTACTCCCGCATAAGCCTACGTATAGTACTTTTAGTAGGACTTTTACTCCCCAGAAATGAGAAGCCTCCAGGCTATTCATGATGACAATTTTTGAAATGTGCACAAATTAATTATGGTCATCCCATAGTAATTGTGTCCAAGAGGCAAGAGCATATTATTTCACACACAAAAATAGTTGGTCTATTTATAATTTACATGTCCCTAAGACCCTAGTTTAAAAACAATCAATGAATAACTTGTCGATCTGTTCATTACCAGTACGATTCAAAGACGTCCATGACCATGCTGCAGAAATCTCCGCCAGAGCACTCGGCAGAATCCTAGACCTAGTCGTGATCGTGGTGTGCTGATGTACGGTACCGGTACCGTGGGAAAAAATGTGTCCACCGATATCGTCACCGGCCAAGCTAAGCTCAATTTGAATCAGAATTCCCTCCCTCTAGTATAATGAGTGATATGGGGGGGTCTGGCTCTATCTCTGAAAGTAGATCAATAAAAACATAGTCAATCTGTTAATGTGACAAAGTCTACTGACTACTCTAAAATCAACATGATCATCCGGAGCATTCACTTTGTCACTGTGGTAACGTAACTAATAAGCTAGCTGATGATGATGTGGGGGGCCGGGCCGGGGGGCGCGGTTGCGTGAGCGCGTGGCCGGCCGGCCACGTACGGTACCGCGGCGGCCGGATTTTGCAGGTGTGTTTGGTTTGATCTTGATCCTGCAAGTACCGGTATATAATGCAAAACGGACATGATGGGCGTTGGTATCAAGCAGGCATTGTATCAAGGATGGTGCCTGGTGGGTAGATGAAGTGGTGGTCATTAAAGGATGGTGAATGGATGAAGCCCGGCCCCCCACTCAGTTTAGGGTACGCCTATGCTCGTTCCCTCCCTTTGAAAACACCCCCTATCGAAGGTCTGCCAAAATTTCTGTACCCCCCTTAGGGCTTTTCGCGGGCCTCTTCTGCCTTGGAGACCCCCCTAAATCCGGAACACTGCTCAATGTACCCCCTATCTCAGGTGAGCTCTCATTCCAACAAAAGGTCCGTACTATACTTTTCAAAATGAAATAATCCTGAATGAGCTTTCAAAACTAGCAGGAATTTGATCCCGGGTTTTAATCAATTTTTCTATGTTATTAAAGATATTTCATAACCCCCTATTAAAATTTCTCAGGAGTCCAAAGAGAGAGATGAAAAAAAACACCCCCTTTTTAAAGAAATTTCCGGGTGAAAATACCAATACATCCCCTTTTTTTTACAATTCGCGGGCCGGACTTGTCCCGCGAAAAAGTACCCCTTTACCGGACATTTTGGGAACACGCATGCGGTCCACCTGATGCGGTCCTTCGACCCCGGAGTCGGGGGGGGGGGGGCGGGGGCATGATGAAGTGATCGATGGTCATACTCTGATTTTCCAATTTAGCTGTTGGGTCTATTTTCATTTCCCGTTCTTTTTGCCTCTTTCTCCCATTTTCCCGCCATCTTATTTGCCCGTGCCATACTATACAGTGCGTATCAAAAAAAACGGGACAGATTTGAAAAGTCTATCAAATTTTTGTTTCAAATAATGATGTCTATATTTTAGTGTTAATAGATCTGCTCTAAGGTCTTATCTTTGAAATGCAATTTAAAAAAATAAATTTTATTCATGCTTGAGCGAACACATGACGTTTTTGTTGGGGGTTCAAAAAGAGGCTTGCGCCAGAATTGCAGAATATGTGTAATACAGTGATCAGACTTTTTGCTAATCAGGAGACTTCCTCTTGACCTTTTCATTATCTGTGCCACAATTTTCAAATTATGCTGTCAAATGTCATTTACAAAGTTATTTATTTAATTGAATTATTTTGTTTTTTCATTTAAACTTCTCTTACCTTTTAATTTTCCTTCATAAGTAACTGAAGAAAGAAGATTTTTTTTGTCAACCCAAGCAAGAAGATTTGAATTATTAATCGGGAAAACTTGTGATTATTCAAATCGTTTTATTATTTGAAACAAATTATGTTATGTACCTTTAAAAGACATGAATCTATTTTTCAATGGGTCATTAATTCCTTGACCAAGTTTAATTGCTTGACAGGAAACACAGGAAGGGATTCATGTCTTTCAATGACCATGATGTATTGAGTGAATTTTGAAGGAGCTAGATATGGCAGATCGAGTAAAATGTATTAAAAAGTTGTGAGCGAGCGAAGTGAGCACGCAAATATTCCCACTTTTTTAAATTACAATATCAAAGTTTGTGATAGATTTTGACATAATATTCAGAAAATAATATCATATTTTACTTTCTATCTTTCCTTTTATTTCCTGTCCACTTTTTTCTTGGTGATGATTTTTTTAATTAAGGGGGGGGGGAGCAACCCGAGCGCCCGCCCATCTGTGTGGCTTTGTTCAAAAGGAACCATAACCTTTGTAGCACATAATGAAAGGATTTGAATAAAAAAATCCATGCTCTCCCATAATTCGGTTGTAAAGAAAAATTTTAGCTTGAAGAAGGAATATTCAAAGCTAACAGAGAGCATATTAAAAAGAAATAACAGAATAATTCAAGCAAATAAATAGATCTGAAAATGAATTTTGACCGCTTGATTTGAAAATTATGGCAAAGATAATGAAAAGGTTAAGAGGAAGTCTGCTAATTAGAAAGAAGTCCGATCATCATATTACTCATATTCTGCAATTCTGGCGCAAGCCTCTTTTTGAACCCCCAACAAAAACGTCCCGTGTTCGCTCAAGCATGAACGAAACTAATTTTTTTTAATAGCATTTGAAAGACAAGACCTTAGAGCACCTATTAACACAAAAATATAGACATAATAATTTGAAACTAAAATTTTATAGACTTTTCAAATCTGTCCCGTTTTTTTTTATACACACTGTAGTGAGTCATAATTATATTGCTAATCATGTTAATGTATAGGATATTTGGTATAGTTTCTCACAAGATCTTTTTTCCTTCCTTTTCCCTATTTTATGTTCTTTCTTTCTGTCCCTTTCATTTCACTTTTTCCCTTTCCTTTTTCCCCTTTTCTCCTTTTTTCTCTTTCTTTTCCTCTCCCTTTCTTTCTTTCTTTCTTTCTCCCTTGTCTCTTTTTCCCGTTTTTTTTATTTTCCCAAAGAAATCCGCGGGTGGGGGGCAGCTTGCCCCCGCCTGTTACGCGACAGAATGGCGGTAAACTGGGAGAAAAAGGAAACGGGAAGTGCAAGTAGAACCAAAAGCTAACTTGGAAAATCAGAATATGAAGAAAAGAAACAAAGAAAAAGAACTTTAATGACAAGTCCACCCCAGCAAAAAGTTGATTTGAATAAAAAGAGAAAAATCCAATAAGCATAACACTGAAAATTTCATCAAAATCGGATGTAAAATAAGAAAGTTATGACATTTTAAAGTTTCGCTTAATTTCACAAAACAGTTATATGCACATCCTGGTCGGTATGCAAATGAGGAGACTGATGACGTCATCCACTCACCATTTCTTTTGTATTTTATTATATGAAATATTCCTCCCTGAACACGTGGAATTCGCATTGTTTAATACTATATGGTTCGATCAAGTTATCCTTATTGCCAAATATGTAAAAAATGAAATATTGTATAATTCAAACAATAAAAGACAAAAGAAATAGTGAGTGATGGACATCATCGACTGACTCATTTGCATGGCACTGAGTTGTGCATATCAATGTTTTGTGAAAAATAAGCGAAAGATTAAAATGCCATAACTTTCTTATTTTACATCCGATTCTGATAAAATTTTCAGCATTATACTCGATGACGTCATCCACTCACCATTTCTTTTGTATTTTATTATATGAAATATTCCTCCCTGAACACGTGGAATTCGCATTGTTTAATACTATATATGGTTCGGTCAAGTTGATCCTTATTGCCAAATATGTAAAAAATGAAATATTGTATAATTCAAACAATAAAAGACAAAAGAAATAGTGAGTGATGGACATCATCGACTGACTCATTTGCATGGCACTGAGTTGTGCATATCAATGTTTTGTGAAAAATAAGCGAAAGATTAAAATGCCATAACTTTCTTATTTTACATCCGATTCTGATAAAATTTTCAACATTATACTCGTTTGATTTTTCTCTATTTAATCAAATCAACATTTTTATGGGGTGGACTTGTCCTTTAAGAACACGATCGGGCTGCCGAGGTTTGAAAAATATAAAGAACGGGAAGGAAGGTGGATGGCGTCTATTATAATTATAGGCTTACTGTTCGCCAATGTCTAGTTATATACCCTTATAATATTATGTCCTATATAGTTACCGAAGTACTGAACTTGACGCTGGCTAGATTTGCCGTAAAAAGCCTCTTAAATGTTTACTTTGGCTAAAAGCTACTATTAATTAGAATTAAATATCAAAATCATTTAAGGTCAAATTTTCTGACTCGCTTCGCTCGCTGGCGACTTTACAAATTTTACCACATTGCCATGTTGTGCTGCCTCAAAATATTTCGTTTATTATCAGCAACTGTGTTGTGTATATGAACCCGCGATTTGATTTTAACCGGGGGACCGCCCCATACCAGTGGCGGCACTAAAGGGGGACACGCCGGAGTAAATGTTGTCATAAACATCCTATACTAAAACTGCAATGTGCTCCAAAACAGCTTTTTCGTTCTTTAAATTTTGAACATTTTTTTCATCCATTGATTGTTAGTTCACAACAATTTTGTCACTAACATAAATCTTTCAGGTCATTATAATTATGACATTGAAAATTTCGTTCGCGCTACGCGCTCGCAGTAACTGACTGAGATAATTAGATTATCTGTTCACATGGGGCTTAAAAATCCAATGTTCAAGTCAATGTGCTTCTCAAGTATTAAGTATTTGTATTCATAATTTTCATAAATCATTTTTTTTAGCTCGCGCTATGCGCTCGCATCAATATTGTTTAATTAGATATTCCAGGCCAGTTTTTATTACAAAAAGTGCTAGAACTTTCAGTTATCATCTCAGGATATCAACGATTTTCAGCTCGCGCTCGCGCTCGCATTATTTATTTGATGAGATATCATCTTCATGACTCAATGCAAACAACTAGTCCTTAATAGGTCCATTTTAAAGTCAGTAGGATCTACATTAAAACAAAAAATATATCGCGCTCTTCGCTTGATTTTGTAAAATAGGCAAAATATTTGTGTCTTGCTCTCCTCAAATGTTCTTTTGCCTTTGGTGCCGCCATTGCCCCAGACCCGATCCGCATAGCACTGGCCCCCAAAAGTTCTACAACCGAGAACAAAAAAGAAAATATGAAAGAAAATGAAAGGAAAGGAAGATGTAAGATATGAAGCTAATTACTGCATACCATGTCAAAATTAATCTCAATGTTAGATTCTCATGAAAAGGTGATTTGTTTATAGCTCGCTTCGCTCGCTCGGGACTTGTAGGCCCTATTAATCAACTTTTTCCGTGCCTGTGCCCCTATTTTTTCTCGCATTGAGCTTCACCCTAAAAAAAATCCTGTTCACACCATTTTTTATGGCCGGGAAATTTGTGCCCCCCCCCCCCCCCCCCGCTGACCACCGATCCCTGTTACGCCCCTGCATATCAGCCTAATGTCGAGTAAGAATCTTATGAATCTCATCATACATGCATTGCGAGCGCGAGCGAAAAGAATTGAAAGATTTATTCTAAATTTCATATTCCAAGTCTTCTCTCACCTTATTTTATTCACTCGTCTTCCTCCTCCTCTTTTTTCCTTTTCTTTTTTCTCCCCCCTTTTTCTTTTTTTCCTTTCCTTTTTTTCTTTTTTTTTGCTCCAAAAAAAAAAGTTCATTTCAAAATGAAGGTCGTGAATTTTGGTGCCAACAAAAATTGACAAGCTGTTTCTCCTTTGGAAAATAATACACGCATCACCCCCTGGGAAAAGCACCCCAACTAGCACCCCCGCTTACCAGGGCCGTTGTTTTAAGGGAAATCCCCTAAGATCGGCGCTCCTAAAGAGGGGTAAAAATCCTTGGCGGACGGTGGTAGATGTTTCGTTTACCCTTGTTATTGGTCAATCCTGAAACACCGCGGGAAAAACATAACCTCTCATCGAGCCATTTATTTAATCACAGTATTTGTGTATAATTTCTTTCCATTGTATATCTCTAGGAGAGGTAATACTAATGTATTTTTCTGAATCAATAAGCTCATATAAATTTTTCTTTTTCTATTGATTATCCTCCTTTTCCTCTACATCGATTATTATTTTTAAAAAATGATTTTATATTTATTCTTTTTTTCTGAACATAGA
Source organism: Lytechinus pictus (assembly GCF_037042905.1). Lineage (NCBI taxonomy): Eukaryota > Metazoa > Echinodermata > Echinoidea > Temnopleuroida > Toxopneustidae > Lytechinus > Lytechinus pictus. Next base: position 4,497,389 of record NW_026974140.1, on the reverse strand, counting down.
CTAATCATTTAAAGCGTGACTAAATTTAAAAATGGCTGCCAACGGAAGAAAACATTGAAAAGTCTCACCAAATCAGGGAAATATTATATGAGATACCAAATCAATTAGACGAGTCAACAAGAATGGGAACTCAAGGTACAACTAAAGTTGTATTTTTAATTGACAGAAATTGTGGATCCCAGGATGAGAATGCATTTGCGGTGATCAAGTTGGCAGTGTTGAAATTACTGACACATTTTTCGTGCAGAGATGGCACCGTCAACGAAAAACGGCGATGGGGATATCGCATTTTTGATTCAACTAAAGAGTGTCAAATGTATAAGAAAAGAGCGATTTGGTTGCAGTACAAGTATAAGCATTTCCAAGGTTTTGAGGAGCACCTTGATGAGAATATTCCACCTCAAAGGGTCAAAACAAGAAGCAAAACAACGCAACATCGTTACGATAATAACGGTAGCTGCAGCGAGAATGGGAGTAGTGGTCCCCGGAGGTTAACCCCAGCAAGCGAGCAAGCTTCCGATGGCGATCAATCGCCAGCTGTACTAGTACGTGCAACCTCCGGTTTTGGCAACATTGCCGACGAAGGAGGCGAGGACACAAGTTCGGCTTACGCTCTTCGATTTGCATTGCAAGATGTAATGCATGACTTCCAGTGGGAAGAACCAGACATGTGTTCTCCAATGAAATCATCTCGAGCTCGCTCACGACATCGAAGAAAAAAGAGAGAGAACCCACGACATTCTGCTTCTCGCATACAAACCAGTGCAATGATAAGTGATGGCCGACAGAAGCACAGGAGGAAAGAGAAAATGATTTTCCTTGCTATGCGGTGTCCACCTTCTATGAAAATTCTTGAAGAATTTGTTGGAGATGCTACAAAGCTAAACTCTGCTTTTTCTCTGCGTGATACGATTGTTACAAAAGAGTTTATTGCAGACTTTTGTGGAGAGCAAAATGGAAGCATTTTCTGGCTCAACACCAACATGGTGAGAACGGAAACAGATAGTGAGACTGAGATACTAACGTTAGACCTATAGATTTACTTGTAGAGTTTAGTCAAGCAAGAATTTTGTTTATTTAAAGAGTAGATGTGAAACTGTTTAAAGGGATAGTCCGGGCTGAAAATATTTGTAGCTTAATAAATAGACTAGAATTCACTGAGCAAAATGCCGAAAATTTTATCAAAATCAGATAACAAAAAACAAAGTTATTGAATTTTAAAGTTTAGCAATATTTTGAGAAAATAGTCGTCATGAATATTCATTAGGTGGGTTGATAATGTCACATCCCAACTTGTTCTTTTGTAATTTATTATATGAAATTAGGTTTATTCAAATTTTTTCCTCCAAGAACTAGAAAAATTGGATTGACCACTGATTAGTGCATTATATATTTATTGCTGCAACTTATTTCATTTTAAGAGAGACATATTATTCACACAAGTATGAAATAATGAAAAAATTATGATTTTATGTAATGACATAAGAAAACGGAAAGTGGGGATGTGACATCATCAGCCCACCTAATGAATATTCATGACGACTGTTTTCACAAAATATTGCTAAACTTGAAACTTCAATAACTGTATTATTTGTTATCCGATTTTGATGTAATTTTCGGCATTTTGCTCAGTGAATTCTACTCTATGTATTAAGATATAAATATTTTCAGCCCGGACCATCCCTTTAAATCTACTACTGGCTACCACACCAGTAGAGGTACACAGTAAATTTTGATTTAGATACCATAAATTTTAAAAATTGTCTCTTGAAAAGATTTTGTTTTATTTTATTATTATTTTTTTTTTAGTGGGTGAGTAACATGTCTTATTGTGAAGATTTTTTCATATTTGAAGAGGATCAGCTTTAAAAAAAATTCTTTTACACATGAATGCCTATAATAAAGCATGGTCTGTCATTGCAAAAAAAAATATCTGAAAGACAAGATTGTATTTCACAGAATGGAAGGTTTCTGTCTCTGTTCTCCAATATCTTCATGGTATATTGTAGGCTATTGTAATTGTCAGCTGAATTCGTCTTTTTCCCTTGAGTACAGTCCTCTTTATAATAGTCGTACTTGAGAGTATATAGAGAACATAAATTTTTAAAAATTAAAAAAAGAGAATTAGGGTGGGTGTAGCAGGGGCTGTGGAACTGTTTTCTAAGGGGGGGCTGACCATGCAAAAAATCAAATCATATGGTCATTTTTACGTTTTTGTACACTGTTTTGGACAAAAAGTGGGGGGGGGGGTTAAGTGTAGTACAACTACAATTGACGTAATTTTTTTATCTGGAAAAATAAATGAAAATTACGTAATAGGCCTACACAAACGCACAGTACAAATTTGCCCCGTTTTCATCATGACAATCAGAATTTCAAACTACATGTACCTATTTAATACATTGTGATTACTTTCTTTTTCTCCTTTAAAAAATCGTACATCTCCATGTACATGTAGACACCACCAGGAAAACCCACACTTGAGCTTCTGAACGGGATGCTGAGTCACATGGGAGGTCAGGTGATATCTCTTGGTTGGCTGATGAGCAATGGAAGTCATTTGACATCCTGTCTTCATTCGCTGCAAGCTACACAACAGGTTAAACGTTTGATTATTTAAAAAGTAAAAAATTTAATTTAATTAAAAAAAAAGAAAAAGTGGGGAAAAATGACAGAAAAAAAAGCTAGACATTCAAAGAAATTTCTAGTGAACTACTGTACATGTATTAGGTACATACAGGGTAGGCTTACTACATGTATGGCAGCCTGTACACAAAGTGGCGACGCCCCTGGGGATAATGATTCTGTAGGCCTACTTAAAGTGAAGTGATACCCTAATTCCAAAAAAAAAGAGATGGAACATCAAAGCTAGAACAGTTTGTTTTTTACAAACTTGACCCAATTTCTAGCTCTGATTAAGCTTTTTCGGTATAACGGTATTAGTAATACCGTTCGGTATGAACGTCATACCGGTATGGATACCGCCGTTAAAATTTCAATACCGAAATACCGTCATACCAAAAGTTGAAAATATCATACCAGTATTTTATTCTGTATTGTCGTCTATGGGTATTTTTACAGTAAAATTGAGCCAAAACAATAAGTTGTTTGGCTCTCTCAACGTATTTAATGAAATCAGAATCCGATAATCTAACCTCGAAATGAATACATCGCCCCTGAACTAATGTCTGAGCTCCGCTAGCCGCTGCATAATGCCTCGGCCCCACCGCTATGTAGGCCTACATGGGGTGCATGTCGGCTCCATGCACTTGTGCACAGTACACAGCTACAGAAAACAAACAAAGCCGATCGAGATGGGGAGCATTTCATGAAGATTTTTTTCAGTGGTTTCAACAACAGATTTGCTTTCCGCCAATCACATGCGAGGGTTTGTCATAGCTTGTAACATCTCTCTATAAACAAACACAATCACCGACAAAACTCTTTTTGAGACACTCCCCAGCCTGCCTTTTGACCACGTGGTGTCTTCAACAAAGTATCAACCTTGGGGCGTTGAATGACAAACCACAGGGATTAACACTTTTTTTTCTTAGTGTTAGTTTTTTTCTCGGACTGCTCTTAACTTGTTTCAATTATGACAAGTTTACTTTTATAAAAATACATACATAAATATAAAAATTAATAAAAAATAAATTAAAAAATTGAAGAAAAAAAATGTTAACAGGAAAAAAATGTTACGCCATCCCTCTAGGTTTATTTCGAAAATGATCTGCGAAGTGATCGTGAATGGAAGGAAATAAATAAATAAATTTAAATTTATGATGGACTGGTGGCGTGATAAGATGATGATCTACTCAATTTTGGCATGTGTGAAAGAGAGAATTGACATTATTAAAATTAAAAAGTATTGATGACCAGGACTTGGGGGGGGGGTGAGAGAAGAGAGAAATAGAAAAAAGGGGGAAGATCGAAACTTGGAGATGTTGATTGTTTGTGGTGAGAGGGGTGGTGACGGGGAGAGGATGGGCCAATGGGAAAGAGAGAGAGAGGAATTAAGGGGCTGGGGAGATTTTTTTTAAAAAATCAAGAAAAAAGAGTGAGAAAGAGGCGGCTGCAGGATAAGAAGTCAATGGTGGGGGGTTTTAGACAACATGTGGAGATTCACAAGAGGGAGAAAACATGGCCTGAAGGGAGTTAGCTATTAGAGGGGGGGGGGGGGGGGTTCAACACAATGGACATAAGAAAAGTTATTTACGAGACGTCAAAATTTGAGGTCAATAAACTTTGAAACTTCGACGAACGCGTGTTGATGTGAGTGGTAAAAAAAGGGGCGAATCTGAATGTGAATGAGTGGGGCCAAATCGGTGAAGGGAAAATCACGCAAATCTCCTTGACTGTTTCAGCAGGGAATTTGGTGCTTGGAACTTGGGGCATGTACACACGTTTAGCAAAGTAGCAGTGAGTAGGTGCGGTATAGCATTTGGTAACTTGACTACATCTAATTAATTTCAGCATGGAGATAGGATTAATTGTACCACGTGCTTGCTGAGATAATTTCGCGCACGTGCACAGGTAACTCCCTCTCGGTGGGGCCGGGAGAGAGCATGATCGTATAACTTTTTGCTCAGGTCTTTAATAGTTGGGACTTGAAATACGATAATTTCTAATCTCTCTTTAATAAACAAATCATGATTATTTCCATTTGAAAATCTAAGGTTAGTGGTGACTTGCAAGGCTCAAGACAAGTCTCAACTTCGTCATATTTGAATTTTTTTAATCTATGAAAATGTGTTTGAGAGAGTTTCTGTCAATGAGAACGGACCATGCTGAGCATTCCTCAGCTGACCGCAAGCATCCACTCTTTATCCGAGGCCATATCAGGGCTAAACAAACATTGGACACTGTTTGCACAATAAATTGGGAATTTACATCGACCTATTAGTCGGTATACCGGTATTGAAGCAGTTAGTAATACCGGTATTGAAAATATAAATACTGAAAAAGCTTAGCTCTGATCCAACTTTTTTATTGATATGTATATTAACCTGTACAGAAATTTTGTTTTTGTATTTAATTTTTGTATATATCAGGCCTTAGAGGAGAAAGCAGCAAGCAAGGCTGGAAAGTCTGAGGGAGATCAAGAAAAGGGAGAAAATGACCACCCAGAAAAAAAGATTCCTGTTCCCAGAAATTTGCTTCCTCTGTCCATCATCATTGATCACTTCCTGAGGTCAAATGTTGTGTCACAGCCTGGGATTGGAGACATTAACCATAAAGAGACATTCCAAGCCGTTTTATGCTCTAAGACAGGTCAGTTGACTTGGCTTTTAATTTGTGATGTCTTAAGGCTTGGAACGTTGTTTAACATTCCTTTGATTTGTATTCTATTTCTAAACATATAATTTTAATTAATAATTTAGATTACAAATGTTTCAAGGTATTGGAATATTTTTAAGCTGTTCAATATCAAGAACATGCTCTAAATGCTCTATAATATAAATGAGCTAAAGGGCAATTCCATAGGTTGGTGGACATGAGCTCAATGTGTCTTTGTACATAAAGCCCATCTGAACTGTAACGTGAGTAACCACTTTATCTGCACCCCTAGTAAAAACCATGTGTTCTTTATTTTTTGAATTATGTACAAATTTGTCTCCCTAATATACTTCTTTGAAATGGATATAATCAACTTTCATAAAAGCCTTGTATGAGGACACTTTTCACTTATGTCCACTTTTCATTTTATGCATGTCCAAATCATGTAACATGAGTAACCGACACATTTCAAAGATTTGCCAGGAGCATAATGAAATTTCCCAAGTTTTGTTTTTATACAAAGGATAGTCAGACTGCATACTATGTTGTGATAAAGAGATGTTTAGTTCCTATCAATAATGATGGAGTTACAGCTCCTAGTATGAGTCAAGGTGTCTCCAAATGTAACGTGGGTAACCGTGGAATAGCCCGAAAGCATATTTGTGGAAAAACATCCCCTCCCCCCAAAGAAGTAGTGAATTACCCCATGAAGTAAAACTTTTTTACATATTGAATAAGACTATTTCATAGTAATTTTTGTCTCACCTGCATAGCAGAGTGAGACTATAGGCGCCGCTTTTCCGACGGCGACGGCGGCGGCGTCAACACCAAATCTTAACCTGAGGTTAAGTTTTTGAAATGACAGCATAACTTAGAAAGTATATGGACCTAGTTCATGAAACTTGGCCATAAGGTTAATCAAGTATTACTGAAAATCCTGCCTGAGTTTCATGTCACATGACCAAGGTCAAAGGTCATTTAGGGTCAATGAACTTAGACCATGTTGGGGGAATCAACATCAAAATCTTAACCTAAGGTTAAGTTTTTGAAATGTCATCATAACTTAGAAAATATATGGACCTAGTTCATGAAACTTATACATAAGGTTAATCAAGTATCACTGAACATCCTGCATGAGTTTCATGTCACATGACCAAGGTCAAAGGTCATTTAGGGTCAATGAACTTTGGCCAAATTGGGGGTATCTGTTGAAATACCATCATAACTTTGAAAGTTTATGGATCTGATTCATGAAACTTGGACATAATAGTAATCAAGTATTACTGAACATCCTGTGCAAGTTTCAGGTCACATGATCAAGGTCAAAGGTCATTTAGGGTCAATGAACTTTGGCCAAATTGGGGTATTTGTTGAATTACAGCCATAAATTTGAAAGTGTGTTGGTCTAGTTCATAAAACTTGGACATAAGAGTAATCAGGTATCACTGAACATCCTGTGCGAGTTTCAGGTCACATGATCAAGGTCAAAGGTCATGTAAGGTCAAAGAACTTTGGCCACGTTGGGGGTATTTGTTGAATTGCCATCATATCTCTTTAAGTGTATTGGTCTAGTTCATAAAACGTGGAAATAAGAGTAACCAAGTATCACTGAACATCTTGTGCGAGTCATAGTAGTTTTCAAAATCAGCACTGCTGCTATATTGAATCGCGTGATGCAGGTGAGACGGCCAGAGGCATTCCACTTGTTGTCATTAGGTAGTACAAGAAATCTACCATATTCCCCCTGTGTTCCTTGTCCACTATTTACATGTACAATCACAGAATATAATATCTGCTTCATTTCCTTGTGGCTAGCAAGTACACCCCTCCGTATTTAGTTTGTGTTTTTGACACACATGCAATCTTGTCATCTGTTGTTTTGTTTTTTGTTTTCTTTTTTTTGGCATGAGTAGGAGACGCCACTTCCAAACACTGCGTGCTCAGGATGATGCCAATGTTCACATCAAAAAGGTAAACAATCAAGATTTCCTCACCACAATAAAACTAACAGGGAATAATGTTCAATATTTTTAAGGGTGAGGTCACTATTCAAGGGTATGTAGACATTCGTTTCTGTGAAAGTGACTCTGCAAATTTCTCTGAAGCTACAATGTCAAGGTTAGGATTGTCTTAGGGTTTTTCTTTCAGAATGATGTAACAAAAAATAGGATTAAGTAAGATTAAAAATGGGTCTAAAGTTCAAGTTTGTGTTGATTTTCGGTAGCAGTCATTGTTGTTCAATAGGCATTCACAAATCTCTCAGATTCATTTCCCTCTAAAATTTTTGCTTGATGTAAATTACTAGAATTTGATTGTACATATGTAAATTTTCTTGTCAGAAAAAAGATGCAAAAGAAATCAAATGATTCTGTATATGGTTGTATCTCGTTATTCCACCAGTGATTGTGCTCCTGAAAAATCGTTAAACCCTGGCTCTTCTGAGACGTTTGTCATTCACAGCACAGAGGAGATTAGGACAACAAAGAGAAAGATGACCAGGAACCAATCAAACAACTCCATTGAGCAGGCTTCCACCAATCAGAGAAGGGCATTCAGTCTTGAGACTGGTGAACAGACCGCTTCTCAGGCACCATCCAATAATGCAACTGGAGAACAGTCACCTGAGGCTCGCACTGTTATCATCAGAACAAAGATCGATCAAAGGCAGTTTGATTTTGGTGCATTTGATTCCTCCAGCACATATTCCTGTATAGGGTACGATTTAATGAAGAGGAATAGTGATGATGATGATGGTACCAGCAAAGTTAGGAATGATGGTCGGCAGTCCAAGTGGTTCCAGGAAGCAATGATGAACTTGAGTCATCAAAGGATGTCTCTGGTAGGTAGTGGTTTTAATGTCTATATTCTGTACTTAGTGTGTTAGGGATGAGGAGGTCTTGAATTTTATATTTTCATGAACTTCAAGGGAATGGAAAATCATATTTTTCCTTTTGAAGTACAGTACACATATGTCCACATATCCTATTAACTTGTATTGAAACCTGTTTCAATACATTAATGATATTAAAGGGATTCGATAAAATTTGCATTCCTGATAAATGTATTGAAGTCAGTTGTGGATTCTACAAGTGAAGGATTCTTGGTCTCTAGTTGAAATTTCTACAGATTCAAATAATGTGAAAGGATATTCAGACATTGCCATTTGAAAGTTTGGCTTCTCCCAATTTGAATTATGAATTTACAATGTATTAGCTGAAGCAATTTTTTGATAATTTGTGTCAAACTGTTCTTATGCCACCTACAGATTATTGAACTATCTTCATCCAGTTCTTCATTGACCACTCTTGGTATCTTGGAGCCTTTGACCCCCGCCATGGCTTCAATCCATCTTCTCCACCCCAAGTCCATCATGCCACTGGCCACCACACTTGCCTTTCAGTCCATCCCTGTATCAACGGGAAAGGGACCTGCAATTACATCAAAGGTTAAGCGCATCGTAGAAAAGTCAGCAGAAGCAATTATGGGCTGTGGGAGGGCTGATTTGCATTCGAGCAAGAAGGTGACAGAGAATGAGGGTGAGTTTAACTTAAGGACGTTCCACAGTTATATTTGTGCGCATTATGATCTGCGCATAGTTTACACTCTGCGCGCTGACGTCACAATGGATGAACAGGTGATTAATTAGCTGCGGGTATGAGCTGATTTTTCTCATCTTCTGCACTTAAACTGCAGATCCGATGCGTTATTTCATGAAGCTAAAAAATTGAATTATTCCATGGACCATTCAAAAAAATATTCTCTACAATTTCAAAATACTTTACTCTGCAGTGCTGCCAAGAATCACGAATATTACCCCGAGTTTGAATAAATGGTAGAGTGGTTTTGATTTGTTCTTCACATAGATACTAAGCATTCGGCCCATTTTTGGTGTTTTAAAAAGCGCATTTGCTCTAATAAAAATGCTGATAGTTTAAAAACAAGCACATGAACCCCTATTTTTTAATGTTTGTTCCTCTTAGGTATACCTTCCTCTACAACTCTGCAAATTTTGGTGAAAATGACATGGATTTTTAATAAAGTGCAGCATTTATTGTACGTTTGTAGTTTGTTACTGAAATTTTACATTTTTTAGATTGGGATTTTGTTATCTTTTACGCCATTTTTAAGAACTGACAGTGCTGTTAAACTTAAAATTGCAAACAAATAGCACTATTAATAGATTCTCCATTCTAACGATACAATTATGAACTCTCTTGCGAAATTTGATGACTTTTTCATGTATTTTGACTGAGTAATGGAGGTTTAAACTCATTGTAGTAATCTTGGGCGGTCTAAAAATGCCAAATTCTTTTGAATGCGCAATTCTTAAGAACATCAATTTGGGTGAACTTTGAAGCTCTATAGCAAAAAATCAAGCACATGGACCTATATTAATTTTTGCATATTTCGAATATTAAGGTTCTAAAGTATCTATGTGCAAAGTTTGGTGAAAATGACATGGATTTCACTTTAACTGTGGAACGTCCTTAAGTTCACATCATCTTGTTGTCTTCTTTTGTAATCCCTTCTTCTTTTGCGAAATTCTTTTGTAATTATCTTCGTCTTTTCCTCTCATCTCTGTACCTCTCATTCCCTTCTTTCACTCTCTTTCCTTTCTCTTCCCACTCAAAGCTATCCTCTGTCAAATTTTTTCAGCCTCTTGCCCTCTGTCTGACTCACTTTTATGCTTCTGCCTTTCTCTGTTCACGCATCTCTTCTTTCCCTATCTCTTATGTTTATTCTCAATTTCCACTTTTTTTCCATTATCTTGAGCCTCAATACTTTTTCTTTATCTCTAAATCTCCTTGAAGGCTACCACCCCTCTTGCATATCTTTGCCCTCTTTCTTTGTTTCTCCATCAACCTGTTTCACTGATACTGGTGTACCGTCTTCCCATCACTCTCTTTCTTCCAGAGACATCCACTGCAACCGAAACCGACACCAGGATACCCGATGAATTGAGTCGCATTGACAGAGGTCACCATGAACCATTCCATGCCAGCTGGCTTGAACCTTGGCATATCTCTGCTCCATCGAGAAACACATGCGATCAAGTTGTTGAGCAACTCTTGAGGTAGGTTTACACCATGATTATATCAACACCTATATTGCTGTCTCCACAACAACATACAATTTTAAAGGCCCTAAGATTTTGATATGAAAATGTGAATTTGGTCATTGTAAGTTGATTTAGTGAAAAGGTATTTATGCAAGTAGTGAGTTGACATGTCATTGGGCGTCCATCTCTAGGAAAGGATGATGATCTTAGAACTCTGATTACGATAGAAAGATCGATAGAAAGATCAGGGCCCCGTCTTACAAAGAATTGCGATTGATCCGATCAATCACAACTATGGACAGCCTGCAATGTCAACATCTATTATGCATGTTTGTTCAAAAATATTTCACTGTGCTTCTCTTTGTTTACGAAGGACATTGTGCAAATTTCCTGTAGACAAATTATGACACTGATGGATTTCCATAGAATTACGATTGATTGGATCAATCATAACTCTTTGTAAGACAGGGCCTTGTCATACAAAGAGCTGTGATTGATCTGATCATCACAACTATAACAAGCCAGCAATGCCAATATCTAGAATGCACACATCCATTCAATTAATTAATATGATGTATCCTTTTGTGTTCATTTCCTATACGACAACTTATTACATTGATTGATTTCAATAGTTGAGATTGAACGGATCTAACTTGTACCCAGATAATTGGATTGTATAGAGTATACTGTTCTTGAGATTGGCTCAAATGCATCATCTCTGCTGTTGTATAGTTTTCCAGATGACAAACGTTCCCCAGGACTCCGTAAGAGACAGTTAGTCGCTGTTTATGAAGCATTTTTCAAGCAACTTGACTACACCATGAAGGGAACGACTGAATTCACCAGTCCACTTTCCAAGCCAGTACCTGATGAACAGTCCAAAAATACAAAAGGTAGGTATTCTTTAGCCTTTTAATCAATGGGAACTATTTTTGATACAAAATGCATCCATGAGGCTAGTTATTTGGTAGACCAATTTGATTTAACATGTACTTATATATGTCGGCTGTTTTGCAAGAAGTAGAAACATAATGATCATGTTGCTCTATCAGTGCATTAACTGACTTTTCTTAGGCATGATTAAATCCCCCCCCCAAAAAAAAAAAGATATTACCATAAACACCTCCAGATTGTGGTATATGTAAGCTTTATTAATTTCATTTGTTTTATACTATTTGGTTCATGCAATGATATTTTAAAAGACATTATCAATATTTGTCATAAAGAGGTGATTAGCAATTTACCACAGGTTGTCTATTGAACAAAGTTATTCTTTTTTTTTACCCTATCAAGATCCAGCCGCAGTGAGACAGAGTCCACGACTGAAGCGTATGAAGAGCACGCCAAGCTATGTTGGTGCCAGGACTGCTAACATCATGGCTAACAGTCGTAAACTCCAGGCTAGCAAACCCAAGGTTGTTGTCAAAGACAAGAAGAGCACCATACTCACCAAGAAAAAGAGTGACCCTATTCCAGTCAAACTACCAGGTAAGCATCATTTGCATGAAAATTTGGGATGGAGAGTATAATGTATATTAGCTATCTTCGGAATAACTACTAGGCCCGTTTCGGGTACACGTGTACACGCCCGGTCAAGTCAGTGCACGTGTACCGAATTCCATGACCGTGTACACGGTAGCATCTGTATAAAACTTGCGTGGGAGTTGCAAACAAGTGAACAATTATTTAATTGATCACAATTCTATTATCATGCTCACAGCATCACATTAATTCTAAGTTCCCAGATGCTGCACAAGTTTTAATCACTAAATTCCACTTTCATACCCACCCTTGAAGTTCTGTGTTTGCGCAAGAAGCCACGGCGCTCACTCACATTTTTTTATGAATGAAGTCTGTCTTGGGCCGGCCTGGGGTGTGTGCAACATTCACAAAGTTTACATACAATGCAGTGACGTTATGATTGATAAAACTAGCTACGAGCTTTTTGCCGCGCCTTAATAACTACTACCACTTGATTTCTATTTCCCCAAAATGAAACCATGTGTAATTATGATGCCTATTCGCCATTAATTTGAAGTTTATTTTGATCCTAATTCGAGTCTCACTCGTCTGTTCGTGTTGAGATAGTTTATACACGATGAATTCATGAATGGAATTTATCGTCATCGATTGCGCATCGTGCTTTAATCAAACCAGATCGAAATTGATCTGAAAGGAAAATCATGACGCGATCAACGTAAAATAAATCTTGTTTTCATTAACAATATTTCTTTGATATTATGACCATAGACCATTATTTAATCGTAATATTTTAACAATAATTTGCAAATGATAATCATTAATATGAATTTAGAGCTTGATGTTATTCAATTCAGTTCAATTTGTATTTCGTTTCCTATTTTAATGACGGACATCACAAATTCTGTTACGAGTGATGGGTTGCAGTGACTCTTCTCACGATCGTAATATCACCATAGAATACAATTTTACATGACAAAGCAGAGAAAATTAGTTTTGATATTTATTCACATCAATTTGAAGCTTGTTTGTGCCCAACTCTGCATTAGAATTCATGAATTGAAAATTATGTCATCAATCGCGCATGCGCAATGTGCTTCTTTATCTCGGAGACGTCCGAAGTACTTCCATATTCCAACATAACATAACTTTGCTGACATTACCAATATTTTTAGTATTGCCATAGAATTTTGTTAAATCATAATGATTTAACAATAATTTACATCCAATCATTCATATAAAGTTAAAGCTCAATTTGAGACATTCGTAATTCATATTTATTTTGGTTGAGTCAGTGCTCTGCATTCATCTTGAGTCTAAAAATGGATTATCAAATATATCATAATCAGAATTAATTCTTGAACATCATGATAACTCATATTCCACAAACTTTTCTTACAATCGTTATATCAGCATAGAATACCAATTCAAATGACCATCCTGAGAAAATTACGTATGATATTTATTCCCATCAATTTGGAGCTCATTTTGGATCCAACTACATCTCGGTCAAGTTGGTCTCTGGTAGGCGCACTTGTTGGGCGGCAAGCACCCCTGTCATTTCGGGCGGGAGAGCGAGTGTAGTATAGGGGCTGTAGTGTTTCGCGAGTCTGGACTGTGACTGTGAGTTGATCGAGAATTGTTCGGATCGACTTGATTCTGCCTTCCATTATTATTTTATTTCAAACGTAAGGCCTATATGTTGTCATCTGCAAATATCATTGTTTTAGATATTTTGGGAAGAATTCTGCTTTGATACCTTTTATTTCAGTTGTTGTTTTGTGATCATTGAAAATACAGATGATCATTATTGCTCTGCATCCGGCCGCTTGTGCAACGCTTAACCTGGCCCTCAGCGTATTTCAGCACGGTCATGACGGAGCAAAAAAAAATTGACTGATTTTCCCGCCTTCAAATTTTGATGCATCGATGTTCGATAGAATTAAATCTGTTTACGAAATAATCGATATGACTTAGGCCCAACGCAAGCTATCATATTATATAACATAACTGGCTCTCATTGTTTACAACATGTACACGACCGAAAAACAGGCCGTGTACACGTGCATCAAAAATGGACTTTCAAAACGGGCCCAATAACTACAACAGTTCAATGACAATACTGCATAGGATGAATGAGATTGAATGAATCAACCTTAATAAGTGTTATCCAATTTATTATGACGATTTGAAGGTTGATAACTTCTCATTATTGATTGATATTTACATTATATTGGATTGCTCAGAATGGAATACCAGAAATATTCCAAGAGTTTGGGCAAATATTGGCTCTAACGAGTATATTTTTGGTATACCATGAAATAATGCCATCTACATTATCTATGCCTCCCATCCCCCCCCCAAAAAAATGGAGAAATTTGATAGAGCAAGTCATGTCACTTTATCATTATGACTACCGTACTATAATGAATGAGGATTTAATGATAAGATTGAAAATGAGAAATGATCAAACCTCTTTTTCAGATAGGTATTGCTTGGCTGTCTCTCATATGCTCAGTCCCTTCTCTCACTCACACATATTTTCTTTCTTTTTTTATCAATATTTGTAGATGTTTCATCAGTTGAAGACTTGACCAAGCATTTGAAACAGAGCTACCAGGATGTATTAACTCAGGTATAGTATCATGGTATATCACTATAGTCTTGGAAAGAAAAGCATATTTTAGAAATATGGCAATGGTTGCAACTTTATATTGTCTAAAAACAGTCTTCTAATTCCTGTAGAGAACCGTTTCTAGGTAAAAGGAGTTCTTTACCTTTGCCACAACTCTAAATCTAAACTCTTACTGAATTATCCTAAAAATTCATTGATTTTGAGACATACTGTAAGGTTTTATCACAAAGAGTTAAGTATGACTTAAGAGTCGCACAATGTTCAGTTGCGTGTCATATATAAAACATCACCACATTGGTCAAATGATGCTTAGAGGACACGCGCTACTGCACGTTAATCAACGATGCTAGGAGTCAGCTGGGCCGTAACTGGTGCCAGTTTGTGTCAATGCAAAGTGGCTGTGGCGCCTAGTGTTGCCTATAAGGTGCTCAGTGGCTCAAACTGCTTCCCTACTGGCGCGTGGTGGCTCGTAATGGTGCCAAAAGTTGAATTTCGCACCATAATTTTTGTCGTGGCAAATTAATTTTTTTGCGCCACCACACAACAGTTTGAGCCACAAGGCACCTTATTTGTGACAAACTTGATCTTATAGTTTTGTAGATTATGCCATGGGTAACGTGCGTGCCAATTTTCATTGCAGTGGAATACTGCACCACAGCTTCTTCGCATTGGCACGAACTGGCATCGGCCCAGAGATTGTATGTTACATACCATGTGAGCATCAGCACTAAGCATGACTTCCAAGTCATACTTGGGCTATTTCGACGCCTATACAAGAAGACTGGGGGGGGGGGCAATTCAGCCCCCCCCCCTTATGATCTCGGCCGTCGAACACGCGATTGCGGCGAAAATTGGCATTACTCATGGCATAATCTACAAAACTATAAGATTAAATTCTGCAAAAAATATCTCATTGCTAATTATTTATGCAAATTTATGCATAAAATCAAAAGTTTGCTCTAATTAACTAAATAATGCCCCTAAAATGCTAATTTTGGGTTCACAGACTGTTTATAAGAATCTGATGAAATGTATTTTTAAAAAATTTCAACAGCACATTTATTTTCTTGCATATTTTATTGTTTTCAAAATTTCATTTGTATTTCTTTGTTTCTTTAACTTTCTGTTTTTTATTGTTTTTTCAATGGAAATCGTTGGAGACTTTATTTTGAACATAACAAGATGAAATTGATAAATTTTAATCAGTAAAAGGAAAAATAATTATACATTTATGAATTTTGGCTAAAAACACTATTTTCATTGGATTTGTGCACGATTTTTAGTCTGTATGCACTTACGAAATGTTGCGTAATATCGGAATCGCGTACCCAGGGGTCACAAGTTAGGTCTCAAAAGATGCGCGAGACTTGAAAGTAAAAAGTCTGTGAGCGACGCGGTCAAAAAAAATTTGTGTGGCAGTTTTATCGCGAAAAATATGGAGGGGGGGGGCTGAATCAGCCTCCCCAGTCTTATTAGGGTTAATAACTCTCTGTGAAACATGCACATGACACCTAGTGCAGGCTATTCTCTTCTATGATAATCTACATGGCATTATTTCATCAAGTTCGTCTGCATGAATAAGTTTTCATCAACTGAGAGTTACCATGGTAACATTGTTCATCATCCAAACTAAGGATTTGTTGACATTTTACTTAAAGGGACAAGCTTGGAGGAATACTGCCCTAGGGAGCATGTCATGACGCAGTTTATCAACAGAGCATCCAAATCCTTGCATCTGATTGGCTTGGAGGAAACTTTTCAGCAAATTTCTGACAAAAGTGCGTTTAGGAAACGCTTTCTAGTAGCATGCTCTGATACTTGAATTGGTTTTGCACATTTTATGTTTATATTGTATTTTATCGTGAATTTATTTGCCAAATAGAATAACTGAAGAAAAATATAACAATGAAAACAGTACTTATATATGATGATGCGCAGGCAATCCTTCGCATTTGTTCAAATTTCGAATTTAAAACGGTTAGTCAAGAATCTGTGTACGATTATTACATCTGTTTGCATTTTCCCCTTAGAATTCTTGCCCACTGCGGTTCACCCAGTCTACTGTGGCCATTGTCCTTCACTTCTACAAGACATCTCAGCAAACAAACCAAGAAAACAGCATTGTAAGTACTTGTTTTATCTTATACCTGTTCCAGGAACGCGTGCATGAAAGATTTTCCTGAGTTGGTTAGCTATACCAAGAATTCGATTGAGAATGTTTACTCTATAAAAATGAAGAACCCTTATTCCCAAACTCTATATTGTGATCTGAAATCAAAGAAGTATGATGTGGTATTTTGATAGCACCACCTTACTTCAAGCGACTATGGTTTTGGACTTCTACCAGTCCTTTTCCGATATTGTGCATATACCACAGATTTTTTTCATTTCATTTATTTAATCATGACATACCCACTTTAGCATAATGGCTGTTCTTCAGTGAATCCCTGATTAGAAGTAGGGACTAGAGATACATATAAATCGGCCTCGATAGTGCACTCCAAAGTCCTTTGCAAACATGATTTACTATTGTGAAATATCCATTGGCATTATAAGAATCAACTAGTAAAACCTTTTTTTTCTTTCAATAGTATTGTGCTATGTACTAATCTAAACATGATATACAAGATAGTGTTCCAGGTAGGCCTCTACAAATTTTTTTTTCATCACTTGCCCTGTAGGCAAGTGATGGAAAAATTTGCTTGCCCGATAGAAAAAACTGCTTGCCCAATTTTTTCATAATTTTGCTCTTAATTATTCTTTTATGATGGTACTTCACTAAATTTTAAAGGTCAAGAGAAATAACAAAAAATGAGAATCATGTACACACATAGGTCTATAAGTTTATTTTCAGCAGTCTTGTCATGACATCAGTTATTATTGCCATCATAAAAATGGATATGCTAATTTTAACTCAGTTTCACTAGTAGCTTCACTCACACTACCTTTGGAGCTATAAAACTAAGTCACTGCCGATTGTGATGACAAAAATCACAAATTTTAGTTTTGACGACTCATTATTTACTGGTTTGGGAACGATTGCGAATCTTGAGGCCCAGTCGCAAAGTTTGCAGTGAGCTCGAGAATCAGCTGGCTCGCTCAATGTTGCGCCAATGTATGGAGCATACGGGTGCACTCTGCGAAATAATGGGTTTCCCCCAGCCTTCGTCATCGGCAATTTGCGCAAGATAGTAACGCATGCGCACAGCGTATTTTAGAACATAAGTTGGCAGCCCCATAGCGCTTCTGCGAACGAGTTACCTGGCGATAAGTCATCGGTAAATTGGCGCTGACTTTCCATGTTTAAGCTGTTTTTTTACTGGTTTGACATTGTACAAGAGATAATTAGCCAATAATTGTGATTTATCAAAAATTTATTGAAATTTTTACTGTCATTTTTTTTCTCAAATCAATCACTTGCCCGATTGGGCAATTGACGTTGAGAAATGCTTGCCCACCCATCATTTTCACTTGCCCCCGGCAAGCGAGTTTGTCGCGCCCACTTCCAGGGGTGTATATTATAAAAAAAAGATAATTTCAGTTGGATATTTTCCAAAACTTTATTTACGATATAGGGTCTAGCCTGTATAGGCAGATGGCAATTGTAGAGAGGTGATCCTAATATATTCCAGTGGGTCCGGAAGGCATATTTGAGTGTTTCAATCAACAGCAAATATTTGTCTTCTTCTTCACAGTCTAACATGAGGACCCTTATCACAGACACCCTTCTCCTCACCAACAAGGAACTCAGAGAACGCTATGCCCAATGTAGCAACGACTCTGGTGACCAAGAGATCAGGTTTCACGAGGCCGAGATGCAGATATTGCTGCGGCTGGAGATGGAGTCGGTAGAACCCTCGGACATCGCAGCCTTGAAAGATAGGGAAAAGAAGGAGAAGGAAGAGAAAGATGAAGATGATGAAGATGATGATGGAATAGAGTTACCAGAGGCTCTACAAGACTCTGTGGATGAGGTGAATTTTCCATAAATATTTAGAATTTGCTGATATATTTCTTCACAATCACAAAATCAAGTCCCCTTTCCCCCATAACAGCTATGACATTTAAAGAGCAACTCAAAAGCCGGGACAATACCATTGACTAGGTTTCACAGCATCTTTCCTGATTTTGCCTAGTTTTTGCTAGATGTAGGATAATAAATGAAAGATGCCTAGTATGAATCATGAAGTAAATATAAAACGCATTTAAAAGTATCTTTAAGATTTTTTTACGGTGCCCTAAGTTTTTTTAGTATTTATTCAAGTATTAAAATGCTCTGTTGAATGGGTGACAAGATTTCAAAATAAAACATAGTTTGAAAATTCGTCTTAGACTGCTATCCTCCAGGTTTTCTTACTCTGTATAAAGACAAAAGCTTATCTGAATGGGGTGTATTAGTAATGTGTGACATTTGAAATATAATTTTTCTGTAATTTTCATGTGCTATGTACAGGGACCACCAGATTCTAGTAGGCAACAGTTTCATTAGAGAAAAAGAATAATCAAATTAAACTCTACATGCCCGTATTCTGAAGTCAGGTTTAACTTAGACCATGGTCTAGCTCTGTGCTAAAATTATGGGAAGCAAAAAGTGTCAAAATTTTTATTAAGTTGTACACTGTATGTTTACTGTGCTCTTTCCTGATTCATCGATGTGGTGAAGACAATCATCTATTTATACTTCCTAGACAATTGTGAATGATTTGAGAGCCAAATGAGCTGAAATATGATATCTCTACCATTAGTGATTTATGTAACGATTGTCTATCCATACTTAAACCACAACTTTAAACCTGAGTTTAAGTTAAACGCGACTTCAGAGTACGGGCCTCTGGGTTTAATTTATTTCAAATAATTAGAGCACCTTCGTACTGATAACCAATGGGTGTATTATGTTCCCATTAATTTTGTTGCAGGTTGTTCATCTGCTTGAGACAGTACCAATCTTGGCCTCTGCAGACAAGCTTACTGCTCTGTTGACTGATGTTGTTCTTGCTAAGTGAGTACTAAACCAAGGATAAATACCATATTTGCCAAACAGTTGCTAACTGGGGTAACCATTAAAATTGTGCGGACATCAATAAGTCCTAGATAATATGAAATCCCAAAATTTGTGCCTATTTTCCTGACCATAATTGCTGTGTCTAGAAGGAGTTACAAAGTTTTGAATTTAATTTCCATTCTTATCTTATGCATTGTTGTCAGATTTCAAAATTGTATCCAAACAAGAAAAAGCATAGAATTTTGACCAAAAAAAAGGTCTAACTTTTTTGTTAATATGAAAAAAATTGTTATATAGTTATAGTAAAAGCTTTCAATCTGATGTCCTTTCTTCATTATTTACAGTTATGCAGAGACCATTCCCTACATGGTGCGTGCCATCTACGAGGGTCTGGTGAAACCAGTGCCTTCGGTGCTGTTTTCTCCGAGTAGCGATACAACAGGTGTACCCTCTCACAAGCAGCCTGCATCCTATAGGTCCGTCAGCTCCGGTGGCTCTCTCAATACCCTGGGATCAAACTCAAACAGGTAACATTATGATGGTATGATTCATCAACAATCATCCGATGTACGATGAGCTTAGATGAGGGCTAAAGCCCCTTTTTATTAAAGTTTTTGTAAATCCCCAAAAGTGATTGTCATCGTTCCAACTCATTACTACATGTACATTGTATGAATTTATATGACCTAAACCTGTTATGGAGGGGATGATATGAAATGAAAACATGTTTTAGTGGATGTGTTTTCCGATTTTATAGTAACATTTTCGTTTTGGTTGTGTTCCGAATTAAGATAAAATGGTTTTCTGATATCCAATCACAAAAATAAAACTGAAAAAAGAAATTCAACGTCCATGACACTTTGTAAAGATTAAAATGTTAGATGACATTCGTGTATACATGTAATCACATGGACTTTTCCAACAGCTTCAAACTGTTCAGGCGTTAATGAGAAATATGCCATCTCTGATTATGGACACTTCTTCAGTCTAAGTTTGTGGTGGGAAATTTTTGTTGCCCATAATCTAGTTGACGAGTAGTCCAAGTTGATTATTCTTGAATCAACTTCAATGAACCAAATTACCTTCAGTTTATTAAGGGAAAATATTAATACTTATTGTTTTCTTCATAGGTCAAGAGCTCTCGTACGCCATCCCAGCATTGCGGATGCGGCACCCAAACGCATCATTGGAGTTCCTGCAAGACGAATGCAAAATGAAAAGAAAAAGGTGAGATTGTCTCCTTGGCGTATATGTGACCAGCCGCTCCAAAACCAACAATAAGTCGCCAGGGAAGATTCTCTGTAAATAGCCAATATAGTAAAAAAAAATTATTAACAAAGCAAACATTTGAAAAAAAGCAATTCTTCATACTGTCAAGATTTCATTTTGTAAAGTTGATTATGAAACAAGATAAAGAGTTTCTTTGACACTAGTTTTGCGAACTGATTACAATTTCATGGAGATTGCATAGTGTGCATATCTCATGCTTGAGTGAACCTGAACTTTCACTGTTGTTTTATCCTTACTTTTTTTTTAACACTCTCTTAGATTTGTCTGTATTCAATCAAGTGCTTGTGCCAGTTATTGTTGATCAATTTTGACAAGTTACCTATCATTGAAAAACTTAGGTGTTGTTTTTAAATTGTTGGAATCGGGGTGGCTGGTCACGTCTATGTTAGTACAGGTCAAATGTGACCTGCTACCTGAAAACCAACAATATGTCGACCAGAATGAATTTTGAGATTATAATCAACTTTAAAAAGGCACATCCTAAGCTTTGAAATGATATAAAACTTTTCAAAATTGATCAACAATAACCCACACAAACACTTGATTGAATGCCGAAGAAATTCAGTGAGAGCCTAAAAAAATAAAGAGAAATGTGCACACTGTGCAAGCTCGGTGAATTTTCCCAACAGTCGGCAAAAAGAAAGACTGGTGTCTTTCATTCAAACTTTTAAAGTTCAAATTGTGACATAATGAAGAAGAAAAATTCTTCTTTCAGATAAGCCAGTTTTCTCATTTTGAGTTGATTGCGATTGATCTTATAAATAAATTTTCATTTTCTGTATTCAATCAAAATGAATAAGTCTTGTAAATCATGTGAAGATTCAAAGTTGATATTTGTTGTAGTTCACCATGTGATAAGTTTTCTTTGATGATGATACTCTGCTACCGCATTACTAAGCTAATGTACAAAATGATAGGAAACACAGTATACGGGAAATAAAAACCACTTCTGGAAGGTCATATATCACATTAGAAAGGTGGGACGTACATACTTTATGACCCTGTAGTATTTATCATGGCAATCATTATGAATTGAGTGTAAATTATTAATCAATTAATTTCATCAAATTTTGTAATTTAGGTTGACGCTGCTGAGAAAAAGAAAAAGGAGCAAGACAACACGGCTAAGACGGTGAAAAGAAAT
Source organism: Lytechinus pictus (assembly GCF_037042905.1). Taxonomy (NCBI): domain Eukaryota; kingdom Metazoa; phylum Echinodermata; class Echinoidea; order Temnopleuroida; family Toxopneustidae; genus Lytechinus; species Lytechinus pictus. Next base: position 4,475,503 of record NW_026974140.1, on the reverse strand, counting down.
CTCTTCAATGATGATAGTCCAGATGTCAGTAAGCTCACTAGAAGAAACTCAGTGGCAGTCATGCAGACTCACACAGCAAGGTAAGCAATGGTATTCTGCATTCATATATTCCTGGACGAAGTAAGATTGGTTGATAGGACTACGTACTTCTCGTAAATGCATAGATTTTTTTTTAAATAATATATTGAATGCATATATTTTTGTCACCCTTAGTGAAATCAAGCCAACATAATCCAAGGAATATATTTATTGTGGGAAGCATTGCATGAAAGGGCTGTTCGGACGTTTTCTGACAAGTCCCATTTTATCCAATAGTTATCATACAAACGGCTCTTTTAAGCCACTCAAAATTAAGGGATGTTGTTGGATCTGACAATTTGTCAGACAAAAATGTTAATGAAATGCTCCACAGGGGCCTGTTACATAAAACTTTTGCTATAAAAAAATCTCTGGAAAATAAACAAAAACTTGGGCAAAATTTTTTTTCCAGAGTTTTTTATTTTATGCAACAGGCCCCAGGTATGAGTTTCAAGAAAATTACAGTTTCATTGGCTACTTTTATAAGCCACTGAAATCAGGGGCGGATCCAGGATTTTCCAAAAGGGTGGGCAAATTTTTCGAAGGAAAATTTTGACAAGCCCCCCCCCCCCCCCCCAAAAAAAAAAGGTTTTCAACCACAAATAATAGGATATTCCGTGCCCGAAAAAAGTTGGCACATCTCGGTTTCAATGGTATTTTACATTACAAATTTTAATTTCTCTTCTCAAAAGGGGGGGGGGCACGTGCCCCCTGTGCCCCCCTCTGGATCTGCGCCTGACTGAAATCCTTGCATCTGATTGGCAGAGAGCAAAATAAAATTACTGACTATACATTCGTGAGAAATATTTTCCTGTTAGAAATATAAGTATTCAAATATTTATTTTTACAGGAGAAGCCCCCGGAAATCAGTGCGTAGCAGTCAGATTGTACTTAAGACCAAGGTTGTCAAGGAAACACCTGGCAAGAAACAAGTCCTGAAGGCGATGCTTAACAAACTTGACAGAGCAAGGTACTTTTAAATTTCAATTATGGATCGTATATATTTTACACTCAAAGTTTGCTAGTACACATTTCCCTGTCTTTGAATTGTGATATCTTAAATTGTTTGGGGTGATTCCCTATTGTACGTATATCCCAAATTGTTATATGCATGACATGTGCTTTGTACTGCATGTAAAAAGTAGAAGTGGTCTCAAATTATTGTGACTTGAGCAGTTTATGAAGTAAAGTAAAGGTTTAGAATAATGGGAGCCGAACGTACAAAAAGGTTCAGTTTTGTGCTTGTGAAATTTATGATTAGGCAGCTGTCAATAATGTGGCCTCAAATTAACAGGAAAATTACTTATTGTTTGTTCTGTGTGATTTAGACCAAAATGCTCTTTGACTTCAACAATTATTCACCATAGGGTGAGTCGACTCATTCAGTGTTTGATTCATGCATTCAAGTAATGATATAAAGAACCTTGTAAATACCTCGAGTCCTAACTGGCAGGAGCCAGAAAACACAAGTGTAAGTTGAGATTTAAAGCACAAGAAAAGATTAGAACTGGGGAATATGCTTGCAATCTAAAAAACAAAATCCTCTATTTGAATGTAAGGACAATAATAACCTATTGTGCTTATTCTATTGCAGGAGGAGGAGTAATAGTAAAGAGAGGGGAGCACCTGATCCAGGTAACATGTTGGTCATTGAAGAATCTCCAGAGAAACCTGTCAGCTCTATCAAGCCAGATGTCAGACGTAGCCCTCGTGTTCACAGCTTGAAACGTAGACCTTCCTTCTACAAGAAGCAAGAGATGCATCGGGCCAAGCTCCTTGGTGCCAGGATAGCTGGGACAAGCCCACCTGCAGTAGCCCTCAAAGAACCACCTCTGTCAGAGAAAAAGACAGAACACACAAAGATCAAGTTATCCCCAGCCACTTTCCTTCTAAGTGCCATTACAAGTCCAATCTCTAAAGCTCCAGATGTGAAAAATTCACCAGCAAGGGTAGATTTTGATTCGCCAAGTCGGAATACAAGGTCCAGGACAGGTGCGACCCCTGTAAAGGCAGTAGGTGACAGTCCTGAAAGGAGTGCCCCGAGGGTAACACCTCGTGCCAAGGCAAGGAGGCGCTTGAATGATGAGCTGTTGAAGGGTGATGCAATGAAAAGTCCTGTCAAGGATCTTTCTGCTGTTCCGAGTTCGCTATCTGAGACGCCATGTAAGAAACAGGTGGAAGAAATATCCAGTGGAGACAGACAATCCCCAAGGCTTTTGATAAAGGGTGGATCAGGAGGCAAAGAGGGAGACAGAAGAGGAGATTCTTCAGCATTTCATGACGAAGGTATGAAGACAGCTACCAGACACAGTCCCAGAAAAGCCTTCAGAAAGATTCCCTTTGGTAGCACTCAGGATACTAGTCGGTTGAAAGACATAATCAATCCTGACCCAATAGGAAGAGGAGCCGAACTGCTTGTTGGTGCAACGGGAAAAGAATCGAGCAGCCAATATTCTGCAAATGAATCAGCTTTTCAAGTACAACTCGATAAGATTGAGAAAAATGACGCACAAGGAATCAATGTTTCTGGAATTCATGATGGAGAGCCATCGCAGGTTACTTGGTTTGACAAGCTTAAAGAATGCTCTGGAGACAAGGAACAGGAGATGGATCAGGGCAATGTGATTGAAGATAAAGTGAGAAGCACTCCTTGCAAAGAGGATCTTGGCACACCTCCAATCAAACGAAGACGTTCCAGAAGGGACACATGTACTCCTCCCTATGTTCCTGTGTCTAAGTGTGCCACACCAGAGATTATTAACAGTTGGCCTCGAAAAAAGGTCAGGTACAACACTCCATCTCCTTGCACCAGCAAAGTACTGAGCTCTTGTGAAATCTCACCAATCACCAAAGTGGAGGATATCGTTTCAAATTTGACTTCACCTCGTACAAGACGAAGAACACCTCAGTCCTCCTCCAAACAGAGTGGAAGTGGATCTGGGAGGAAACGCAAGAGGCAGTCACCAGGTGTCACCTTGAGCGAGAAGAAACAACGCCTGTCTTCTGGACGTTCCAAGAACTCTCCAAGAGCAAAAGGATCCCTACTGAGCATGCTAACCCCAAAACATAATCTAGAACAGTGCTGTGTGTCACCTGTGTTTGGCAAAGCATTAACCAGAACTACATCAAGCCCCCAGAAGTTGTCAAAGCCTTCAGGAAGCAAGGGCAGCATGAGCAGTGGGGAATCTTTGGATGATCTAGATAGGAGCTTTTCTCCCATATTTGGTAAGAGTCTAGTCACCAGCCCAAATGTTCCCTTAAAGACAAATGAAAAGGATACTAATCAGCAGAGATTGCCCATGTCATTTATTGATAAAGGATTAGACTCGGATGCAGACACTGATTCTGAGATTGACTTCCCCAAGCTGAAGTCCAGTCAAGGCTCTGTAGGTAATTTATCTGACTCGGAGATGGCTTCGATGGTTGACAGAGCAGCGGAATTAACCAATGAGAATGAGGAAGCAGACAGATTATCAAAGAGACACTTGCAGAAAAGTATGCATGAAAACAAGGACATTGGTGATTCCAGTCATAAGAAGCTTCGGAAGAGGAATTTATCTCAGATGTCTCCTGATCAAAAGCCACTAGAGAAACGGCACTCTTCTTCAAGTCATGATAAGATCATAGATGAGAGAGAGTTTTCTGATGATAAGTTGCTTGAAAGCAGTAATGTTGGGAAGGCTATTAGAAAACGGAGGTCATCAGAAAAGCAAGAACCTGCTAGCAAGCTAAAACAAAATATCACGAGTGAAGAAACAGAAGTGAAAGACCCCAAACCTGCATTGCAAAGTTCAGCTGAAAGAGTTCCTGATGTCAAACTTCTTGAAGACTTGGAAAATACCAGACCCAAGGCACCTCCTAAGAAGAAGAAAAGGGTAACCTTACAGACAAGGATTTCTTCTTCTTTGGGTCGGCGTCAATCAACACCATCTAGGCTCAGTATGACCTTGAAGAGACCAAGTGCAGGAGCGAACTGGACAGTGACCAATTCCCCTGAATTGGCTTCTCGTATGGGAGCTTCAGAGGATTTCTCACTCACAGTAAGTGTTAATGTTAGTGTTCTTTAAATCCTCTAAAGGCATAGGCCCGAATTTACAAAGGTGGTTTTGAAAACTGTGACCCACGGTTGAGTCCATGGTTTATGCAGATTTCCTGTATACATTTCGCTTATTTTACCGTGTATATTAAAAAATGTCCAATGCTGATGCGCGCTTTTGTCACAGTGCGCCAAATTGACGCCTGTTGCCATGGTTATCCACGCTATTTTATTCTTGAGTCCACTGTTTTGAATTAATGAGTCCACACTTCAAACAGTGGACTCATGAATGAAATAGCGTATCTAACCATGGTAACAGGCGTTAATCTTGTGCATCGTGACAAAAGCCTGCATCAGCATTGGACATTTTTTACACATGCGCCCGATACGTGGTAAAATAAGCGTAATTTGTACTGTAAATCTGCATAAACCATGGATTAAACCGTGGGTCTTCAAAATCGTAATTTATACTGTAAATCTGCATTAACCATGCATTCAATCATGGGTTTTCAAAACCACCTTTGTGAATTTGGGCCATCATGTTTCGGGGGGTTCCTTTTTTTCCCTGGAAATTGACATTTGGATTCAACATTATTAGTGATTTGTTGGAAATTTAAAAATGAATTGAAATACTGTAATTTAATAAGCCATTCATTTTAAATCATATGCAAGGATTCTTGATAAGCATTCACTACCATAGTGCATACATATTGTCAAATATACTAGAGATTATAATCAGTTTGTGTACCTTTGTCATAAAGATCAGAAAAGGCATGCAATTGACATGTACATATTATTTTTCAATATTTTGCAGTACAGTGTTTAAAGTCATTCTTCATCTTATTTTCCCTTTAACTAGGCAAGTAGCCTGTCCTCTGCCGATGATGATGTCTTCGAGCAGAGCAGCATGGTAGCGGGTCCATCACCACCTGATGTCTCTTCCACCCCTCCTACACAGTCGGGCAAATCCAGCTTCGTGACCACACCCCTCTCTACTACAGGACTGTACTCTCTCATGAACTCGCCTCTTTTGGCTTCTGGGAATCGAAGGTCTACCACAGGAACACCCAAGAGAATCAGGACCAGTCGTACTTCCAGGCGGAACTTGCCTCTTCAGTGATGATGACCCATGAACTCAGTCGGGCAAATCCAGCTTCGTGACCACACCCCTCTCTACTACAGGTCTGTACTCTCTCATGAACTTGCCTCTTTTGGCTTCTGGGAATCGAAGGTCTTCCACAGGAACACCCAAGAGAGGCAGGACCAGTCGTACTTCCAGGCGGCACTTGCCTCTTCAGTGATGATGACCCATGAACTCAGTCGGGCAAACCCAGCTTCGTGACCACACCCCTCTCTACTACAGGACTGTACTCTCTCATGAACTCGCCTCTTTTGGCTTCTGGGAATCGAAGGTCTACCACAGGAACACCCAAGAGAGGCAGGACCAGTCGTTTTTCCAGGCGGCACTTGCCTCTTCAGTAATGATGACCCATGAACTCTTCCCTGGTCGCAGGTTCTGGGAATCAAAGGTCTGCCACAGGTTCCCAAAGAGAGGCAGGACCAGTTGTACTTCCAGACAGAGCTTGCCCCGACAGTGACCAATGACTCTCCAATCATAGATCTTCCGTAGGCACAGCCTACAGACAAGTCATACTTCTTGACAGAACCTACCCGTTCTGTGATTACTGATTCACTTCCTACACATATCATCCATGAATCGCAAATCTGCAATGGCTACACCCTCAAGAGGTAGGGCCAGTTGCACTTCCAGATGGAACTTGCCTTTTATGTGATAAAATCTGTAATCTCTCACAGATCTTTACACAAGCACAACCGAGACAGATACTCCTAGATACATACTTCTAGATAGAACTTACCCCTGTGACTACTTACATGCATGCTTGGATCATCTCGGAATCACTAGTCTTCCATGGGTACACCCTGAGAGAGCCCAGACCAGTTGTATTTCCGACTAAACTTTTCTGTTCAGTGATGAACCATAAACTATCCCCTCTGGAGCATGTCATCAGCATTTCTCATCTGACATGTCATATCTGACAACTTTCCTTGATTTTTATTGGCTGAGAAGTACTCTTTCTGTGGAAACTGTCTAACGTAACACATTCCTTCCATACACATACAATGTATCTATCAAGTTCTACTATCAACTGACTTTTAGTTGCCAATTTGTTGGTTGATTCAAAAAGTTGAATATCTAATTTTGACATGTGTATCATCTAAATTTTACAATGTGCATTAATGTCAATGAATATTTCTGACTTTGAAGAACTTTTGTAAACAGCTAATTAGACCGATTCATGCATGTCACTTGTCGGTTTGTGTTTATTGCAACCTAAAATTCATGATTCTTTATCCAAGAGAGTCCGTACGTTTTCAGACTACAAACTTTTATTTTGTGGGCAAAATAGCAAAGTGATCATTCATTCAAAGTCATATTGTTATTTGCTTTATTATGTATTTTATATGTTACCAAATAATACAGAATTTGCATTTTAGGAAAACATTAAAAAGAGCTATGCAGAAACATGTGAATGATCAATGAGCTTGAGAATGCCCAGTTCAATTCTTTCCTTGAAAATGTTGAGCACGAATATCCAGTTGCCTAATCGAAAGGGTAATTTTTTTCCAATTTCAATTTATATTTATTTATTCAAAGATTTTAAACACAGAGTATTTAAACACTACACAAAACAATTGCATTGAAACGGACACAGAATGACATGACAAATCAAAAACTTAAAAATGAACTGATGAAAAGAATATCTACTATAGATTGTAAATCTTGTAAAAAGCATACAACTAATGCAAATTTAAATGGGACTGAAAAGAGCACCAAAAAAAAAACACCTAAAAATATTAGTTCATGAAACTAAAAAAGTATAGGTAAGGATTAATTAGCTATTCAAATTAGTAACAAAGCTTCACCATATTTGCCTTTTTACTTGTGTGTCTCCCTGAGTCAAACTGATTACATGTTCAGTTGAGGCCAGAAGTTTACATACACGCAGGAAATTCAAAGAAAAGGTGACACTTGCCAAACTTACCAAATTTGCCAGATTTACAGTATCTTATGAAATATTTGTGCTATCATGACGAATTTGATATCAAACAAATGAGTATGTCATGCCCCTTCATCACATTGCTGTGTCATCAGAAGCTGAAAAATATTTAGGTGTCATTTTTTCACCTAAAATCTAAATATTCTAGACAAATTTGAAATAAAAACTTGACAAAAACATTTCATATTTGTGCTAGTTACTTCTCAACACAAACATTTAATATAAGTCATAGATTTGACATTAACATATTTCTATGAAACGATGTTTGCAAATATAATAAACAATAATATTTTTTTCTTCAAAGAAAATTCCACCTGAAAGCAGCATCCAAATCATGTCAAAGAGCTTAGCGCGCTCTTTCATTGAAACTAAATTAGTCACAATGGTATTTATATTTCTGAAGATGTAGTAAATTTTACAATGTTTGGCAAGCGAATATATTTCACTGAATTCCATGGGTGTATGTCAACTTTTGGCCTTAACTGTATGTAGTGTGTACAATTGTAAGTTTGCCTTCTTGTAATGCATATTGTGTTTGTATATTAAGCATGTGGTATTGTTTTTAGGTATAGTCCAGTAGATTAGAGGAAATGATATCAGCAAATTATTTGAAAAGGTATGTACAGTATTTTACACCTTTGAATGAATGATAAAGATAAACAATAAAAACTGATACATTATAGTTCAGTGATTACTTATTGTTATTTCTGTCGTATCATGCACTCAGGAGGTACGTAATATCTAAACAAAAGTCATGCCCATTGCTCCATTGCATGTGTGGTTTCACAGCGTCTTTCCTTGCATCTCCCATTGGTTTGGATATTGGAGGATTGGCAGAGAACAAGATGCTGAGCAAAATTCCTGTGTTCAAAATGCTACTGCTGCTACAAGTAGCCAAAATTTTTGTTGACAGAGGTACCTGTGAAATTTGATATTTCCAAAAGTTGCTTTTTCACATTTTTTTTCATTTCATTTATTTATTCCAAATTCTCATTGAAAACATACAACATACAAATCAAAGAATACACTATATACAAAAAATAGAAATACATTTAACAAGAGAATAAATGAGAATATGAGGGAGCCAGCATAGGCCAATGGCCTTTCTAAGGCTTGACCAAAGAAGATCCTTTCATCATATTTGGAGGTACTATATGGGGAAGTAAGTTGCATGCTTGTGGAATAATTGTCAACTTATACTATTAAGCTGGACTACCCCCCCCCCCACCCTTTCCTTGACAAAAGGACACACCTTTCTTAATATCAAATGCTGCATAAAGTGGACTGAATGGATGAAATCTATATAAACCATGGCTTCAATATTCACATATGTGAAAAAGTATGATTTTTTTGTGTTGTGCATATTCAGTACCAGTGAGGGGAAATGTATCATCCTCTAAAAACTGTCATTTTGTACATGTATGTTATCAAGAAAGAGGAGTATTTCCGACCACCAAGCTTCCCTAATGTTTAGAAAGATACATGACCTACGTCCACCGAATGTCCATGTTTGAGCCCGAGTTTAATGTAAATATTAGATCCTAATCTCTGCTTTTTTTGGACAACCTTGATGATAGTTTTCTTCTTTTTTTTCTTTAATAGAACAAGAGAGAATGTTAAAAATGGATACCAGAGATTCAATATAGAAGGGATAGAGGCTTGGAGAGATATTGAGTTTATAAAGAGAGGTTATAAGATAAGAATAAGATAAATAGATCAGCAAGTCAGAGAAAAAGAGAAATCGGAGGATTCACAAGTCTGTTTCACAGGGTACTGTGAAACAGACTTGTGAATTGGTGATTTATTTTCTTTCTGAATTCAAGACATATGTGGCATAAATTTGAACATTTTCTGGAGATTAGCCAAAAACTACGTGAATCTTTTTTTTTCACTCCGCTGTTCGAAGAGGTCTGGCGCCCTCCACCGGAAAGCTCTGTTAAATTATCTATTATTATGTAGTACGGAATATTCCATGGAAGGGCAGATAAACTTGAAGAAAAAAAAATGTTTTTTTTTTATTCCTCTTATTCAAGTTTTTACGATGGCAATACATAAATAATTATTTTTAACAATATATTTGTTTTCAAATGAGCAATTAATAGAAAACACTTTATGAATATGAAACGCTCAATAGGGATTTAAAAACATCTAAATGGGTATCGAGTGTAGTCATTCTTTATGTATATAAATACATATAATCCATATATTTTCAATACGTAAAGCAGAGTTTTATTTTTTATTATTATGATCCTTGTCTAGATTATGTAATAAAGTGTAAATCAATAGAAATTAAGTAGGTGAACCCGTATGAAATTGGGTGTGTGTGTGTGGGGGGGGGGGGTGTAGGCCTATATGTATACGAGAGAAAGATACAGGGGATAGAAACAAATTATTGAAAGATCGGAGGAGATGGGGATTTCTCATTATTTCAAAAGTAAAATTGTGCAAATCAACACATCACATTTAGGCATACCAATGTTCTAAAAATTAAGACCCCTACTAAAACAATAAACATGAACTGAAGGAAAGTGTAGAGGTGAAAAGGCACCATTCTTCATAGGTAATAAATGGCGATGGGGCATTGATAGTCCTTCACAAGATTCTCGCGAAAAGATATTATAATTCAGAAGAAGTGAGCAAAGTGATAAAGGGGAGGGGAAATACCCAGAAAATAGAAATGATTTAAAATTGATATCAGAGTGTTGAGGAGTAACTTGATAGATTGTAAAATGAGCTTGCAATACAGGGGACAAACTTGTAGACCTGTTTAGCACATATCTTTCCCTGTGGATATTTACAACATGACTTTTCAACAAGCTTTGACCTATACGTAAAGCACAATATGATCCCAACTTTGGTATAGAAATACGACATGATTTTTCTTAATATGTGATAGGGGTAATAGTTCATACTATTTCCTCTTGGGATGGACACGATGAAGAGTCGATATAATGAAATACCTGCATTCGTCCCCTTTGTCGAATGTACTTTAAAATGAAAGGTGACAGTTTACGAATCAAGCCTATCACGATGACAGTTTAAGAGATGGAAACTTGGCATGCTACAACCATTGTCTCTGCTTTTGGATTGGTAATGTAATGATAGCTATGAATGTTCCCTAAGTTTCTTGATTTTTTGTAAATTGGAGGCTGATTCATTGGGGATTTAACCAGATGTTTACAGCAAACTGATTCTATGTATAAACAGACGCATGCACAATCAGATATATTCATTATTAAAAAAAATAAGATAAATTATTGAGTTTTGACTGACCAGTGAACCAACCCAAAGCTGTGAAAATAAATATTTTCCAGTTTTTCAACCATTTTGCCTTGTTACCACCCTAATATTCTCTTATCAAAATTCCGCGGAGAATAATTTACAATTTTAAGCACGCTACACTGCAGTGATACAAGTCTTCTTTTGTTTGAATAATTATGTTCAGTATACGTCAGGAATTTCACTTCTCTTACAACATTGTCGGAAATATTCACAAGTTGCCATAGATATTGACACTTGCTTACGCCTACTGATGGAAGGTTAGACAGTAAGCTCCCCCCCCCCCCCCCCGACTTATCCACACAAATCGTATTAAACAAAACTCATTTTTGTGAGTGTGTGTATTCATCATCATCATCATCGTTTTTGTCGATTTTTTTAAAGTACTGATGCACCCATATTAAAAAAAATAAAAACTGTATTCTAAAATATATTCTTTTAGTGTTAATAGACATTCTAAGGTCTATTGTTTCAGATGACACACACTGTAAAAACTGCGGTGTTAAAACTGACATCAGTTGGTGTTAATAGAGGACCACACCCCCAGGTGTTAAAATTACACCCTAGAGATTGAACATAACACCAAAGAGTGTAAATGTAACAACCAAAGGTGTTAACACCAATAGGTGTAAAACTAACACCACCAATTTAACACCGGTGTAAAATAACTGGTGTGGTCCTCTATGTACACCGGTTAACACCACAGTTTTTGCTGTGCGCATGAAAGACAAATTATCCAGGCTAGAACGAAAACTGTTAATGCATGTCCAGAGCGTCACACTCAACATGGTCAAAATGAATGAAGGATATTGGCACAATGCGAGCAGCCGTCTAGATTAAAAGTTCAAATCAAAAATATTAATTTGTCATTATTTAGGAGTTAATTATGCGCACATCATCATGATTGTATTCATATTTGCTTTTTTGCTCGAGTGAGTATTATTTTTTTTTTATGACCATGATTACCCTAAAGAAAAGAAATAAAGAATATGAATATGGATTTTACTAAATTTATAGCCCTTTTTCGTGTGAGCCTTTCATCGAGTAAGACTTTTAAAAGGCAGAGAAGTGTGAATAACTATTCGTATTGTAAAAAAATATATATTGCTTTTTTATGTAGATATTACAGGAATAATAATTAATAATTTGGAACTTTTCTTTTAGAATGAAATACTGGCATATTGATTTCGTTTGCCTAATTCGATTTTTTTTTTTTACTATTAACCAAAGATGTGGTGCCAATAGGCCACTGTCCAGAAAATGTCCTCTCCGAATTCGGCATGCATTGTATTTGTACGCATAGTTAGACAGGTAATTAAAAGATTGAACCCCTATAAAATCCACTATATAGGCGACCTCATGACTCATAGTTTTAATTAAATACCATTTTAATTGTTTGCACCCCGCCCCCCCCCCCCCCAAAAAAAAAAGCGAGGAAAATCAAAGTTAAAATGTTTTATAGTGAAATGAAAACGGCTTAATATTCGCTAATTGTAAAACAACCACTATCGTTCTTTTAAATGTCCTGCATATTTAGTAGCACAACATGCATCAGCTTTTATAAGAGTGAGACATTATACGCACATTATTATATTGTATTATTTCTAAACGCCAAATCTAAGAAGAAAAAAACAAATCGATAATTTGTAGAATGTGTTTTAAAATAGCTGTGTATCGACTCTCTTGCTTCGCTCAGTTCGCGATATCTCTCAATCATTCTTCCGACTAGTGCATGGTATCAAAAACTGCCCCCCCCCTCCTGTTCTAACCCCATTACGATATTAGTTATTTGCATGGTTTTTATTAGGCATTATCAGCAACATCATGAAGAATAATACAGGAATATGAGTATAGCAATGATCCTGGTGAGCATGTAAGGGGAAATAGTGTGACATGAGGCATTAATTTTCTTTCGTATAGAATTCAAGGTTGGAGTTAAAACAAGAATAATATTGTACCAGGGAAATATAACGAAATTAAATTTAGAAGGGATGAAAACTGTCTCACTCTCAACCATCTCATCTGCGCGGTAAGTGTAGTCGCCACTCACAAATCCGTGGTTCTACATTTGTTGCACAATCATTGACATATTTTTTTTCATTTACAAACAAAAAAAATCATTATAGCTTTACGATTGGTCAAACATATACCTTATAATCAATTGTTATCTTATTAGCTTATTAATCTGGTAGCATTTCAACATTTTGTATTTTTTAATTCAATTTAAATTTTCAATTTGTATGAGGAAACAAAATAGAGAATCCCGATAGTCGTCTTTCACCAATATAAAGATGAATTTCAAATTTCAGCTTTGCGCTCGCATCAATAAATAATTGTTTAGTTACATACCTATCTGCCTATCATGTGCATAAAAAGTGCTTAGAATGTCCAGTTAGGTCCTGATTTTTTTGCAGCTCGCGCTTCGGGCACTTTAATCTTTAAAAGGGCATCGACTAGTTTAAGATTTAGATAGCAGTATAACTAATACCCCCGTCACACTTATTCGAAATCAGCGGGAATCGGGCAGAACCAGCCGGAATGAAGAACTTTCAAAATTCGTGCCACATTCGGGAGGGAATTTGAAATTTTCACTACTTTTGCAAAAATGTCGTTCGAATACTAAGCACGTCCTTTGATCCCGCCTCGAATGATTCTTGCACATTCCGGGTGTATTGACTGTCGAATGCAGCTCGAATACAGTCGGAACACAGGAAGAATATTAAGAATGCTGTTAGAATGCAGCAAGAATATTTAGAATGCAGTCAGAGAGCAGTCAGAATGCACTTCGAATGTCGTTCGATATTTCTCCACTTCGAAAGTTTGGAACATGAGCAAAACATTCGGGCCGGTCACAAGAATGGACCCAAATGTCTGGAATGCACTCAAAATGCAGTCAGAATTTTTAGAATGCGCTTCGAATATCCAGGAATGTACCAAGAATTTTCATTCCGACGGCATTCCGGCTCATTCCGCCTCTAGTGTGACGGGGGTTTAAACAATTTATTGATGCGAGCGGAAAAAGTTTGAGATTGAGATCTAAAAACGGAATACTCTTTTTGTAATTGGGGAAAGAAAGAAAAAAAGAAAGGTATTAACTGAGGAGAGGGTAAAAAGAAGGAAAAATAAGAATAGATGAAGACGGGTCACGACTCTTTGAATAAAATGACGGGGGGAGGGGGGTCGAAGACTTTGAAAATAAATTGTTCATGTCAATTAATAAAAGTTGATAGAGCTTTAAAATATTCAATTTTAAGTCAATACACAAAACATATTCCATTTCAGACATAGAGCTTTCATTATTTTGTCTGATGCGCACTCGCATTATTTGAAATGTGAAAAGGAATTTAATTTCTTTTTGAACAAGCAAGAATACCATAGTGAACTTAAATTCGTAGACTGCTAGGTAAATCTGCAAAAGATTTCAGCCCGTGTTGATTCACCAACTTTCCATTTCATATTTTAGTAATAAATGACGGTATTTCACGACGAAGTGGAAATAGAAGATTTTGAATATGACGAAGAAACGGAAATATATCACTATCCTTGTCCGTGTGGTGACAGATTTGAGATAACAAAGGTTAGTGGAGGCTTCATTTTTGTTCGGTCCCATATTCTCAATTTGGTGTTATATGGCCACGCATGTCAAAGTCAAAGACAAGTGACAAAAGTCAGGTCGATCAACCAGTCCAGGCCCAGGGTTCCCCTCGCCCTTTTCTTTTCTTTTATTTTAATGTTGTATTTGATTAAAAATGTAGAACTAATACATCTATTATCTAGATTGGACTGTTTTTAAAGGGTGAATTTATTCACGTGGGCCCTGCGCTGCTGCAGTGCTGGCTGCTTTTTTTTTTCCTTTTCGAAAATATGAAGAAAAAAAAAAAAAAAAGATTTTAAAAGCCTTAAAGGCTTATGGAAATTCCATTAGATCTAGCTCCAAGTCATCATCAACAGTAGAGGCGCTGGTCAGAAAATTGGGATTGCCCTACCTTGAGGACTCCGTGATCATATTTTTTTAATGATTTTGATATTCAATTGTCATTTGATCACGAAGCCTTGAACCGCCTCCCATATAACTAAGTTATAAGAGACACATGTATTAAAGATTTCCCTAGGAAATCCATCACTGAAGATAGAAATAACGAAAACGTTTGATAATTATTATAATTATAATAATTATATTTAATCACGCATTAGATTTATTATTTGTTAAATAATAATTCTTATCTATAAATTGTTTTTCAAAACGGCATTTTTTAACATCGTTAATCGAAGGTACGTTATACATAAGCGGTTCAAGGTCAAGCCTATTGTATTTCCATTGTGTACAAATGGATCGAGCGATCTACACAAGATCAGTCTGGTAAGAAACCTCAAATTTTTTTACCTTTTTATTAACAAATTTTTGGAACCTTCATACGCATTAGGCGTATGAAGGTGTATAGATAAGTAAAATCACAAACATTTACGTGATTTCTATCTTCAAAGATGGATTTCCTAGGGAAATCCATCTTTGTTTACATGTGTCTCTTATATGTATATGGGATGGAGGCGGTTCAAGGCTTCGTATGAAAACATATCAGGTTTCATAACCAGATTATTGGAAGACGGCAAGTCGTGAAAAATAGACGGTGAAATGGGGGGAATTGAGGTCACTGAATCTATGTTTAGCACTCAGTCATAATCCCTGTAATTGCTGTCTATGACTATGTCCCGCAGGGGTAAGTGAAGAAAAAAAACTGTCCCATAAACAAGGACAATCTCAATTTATCAAGACATGATTTGTCTTGGTTTATGAAGATATCTTTGTTTTCTGGGACAATCCCAATTTTTGGACCAGTGCCTCTACTGATCAATCATCATCATCATTGACATCATCATCATCAATCGGGTTGTCTTGTCACCCCTACTATTTTTTTCTTATTTGTGTTATTAGGAAGCTCTATGTAATGGAGAAGAAGTTGCAACATGCCCAAGCTGCTCATTGATTCTAAAGGTTATTTATGACTTGGTAAGTATATACTACAGGATAACAGTCACTGGTTCACATTTTTAAGAGATTATCTGTAATAATCCATTCAACATCAAATATCATTTTTAAAATGAAATTGACAATTTTGATAATTGCAGAGAATCAAAATGAATGAATTAAAAATATATATATTAAAATTATTAAATATTAATCATTCTTTGAAAGTAAAAAATAGAATTCCAAAGAAGTGAAGAGAAGGCACTCATAGTTTAATTGAAAGATATCTTCAATTTTATTGTGACAATGAGCTTCTATTTCAGGACATGATCAAAAGCACCAGTGCTTGAGGGATGCTTTAACTGCAATACCCCCAGCCACCTCCATCATTCTATTTTTCAAGTTTTACACGATTTTTAATGTACAAAGGTAAGCGTGTATTTTTTTTTATTGCAGGAGGACTTCATGGAGGGAGAAGAAGTAGCTCCACCTTTGCAGAAAGGACTTGAAACGGTTTGACAGGAATTATTCTGAATAAGAATCTGCCGTCTGGATGACACAGGACCACTTAGATGGTATCGTTCATTGGGGGCTTTCTTTGGCTGATGATACTGGTTTTTCCTCAGTCTGAGATGAGACATAAATGGACATTGGATAACATCAGACAAAGACCAATTTGTTCGTGGTATTTTTGTTTGCCCATTCTTTTCGCTCATTCCCTATTTTCTATCAAAGCCTGCTTAAAGCATTAGTACAGGGTCAAGAATATGAATTTTATGGGTGTACAATCTTACAAAAGTTCATGAGCCATTTCCGCCATTGATTCTTTGTGAAAATTTACATTGTGATTAATTTATTCTGCCTCATTATTAAAATACACATATTTTCACCTTTCCTTTTATTGGATATTCGTTGTTTACTAAGTCTGTTCAATTAAGGTAGGGATATTAAAGTATATTACAACTTTGTTACAGATGTTTAATGTTATCGATGTTAACAAACTAATTTGCATTATAAAGCTAAAGCATCACTGGCCAACAATCATGGAATGCTATTGTTCCAATGAAGTGTAAGGGAAATAACGCAAGATTGCGAGTCTACTAACCAAAAGATGGGAGTTAGACTGCAGGTCCCTATGCTAATGAGCAAATGAGAATGATTTGTCGAAATCCTCTCGTGGCTGAATTCATCTCCCTGCAAAATCTCATGAATTGTGAGACTTTCTATCTCAAAGAATTTAAACACTTTTTCCTCAAGTAAAATTGATTATTTTTGTACCATAGGAAAGAGTAAATGGTACTCTTTTATATTGGTCATTTTTTTAAAATAAAATATTTTGATAAATAGTGAATTTCAGGTCTGAAAAGATGCCTCAAACAGAATTTTCTTCCTCTGTTTTCTCTTGCGAATTGTGCAAAACCTTTTTTTCCCCCAAATACTATGTAAATCATCAGAAAGCTCAAACTCTGTACTTTCTTACAATGTCACTCTTGATATATGTGGCACTTTTTAGATCGTCAAGAGCCAGCTTTTTCCATCAAGATACAAGACAAATTTTCTGAAATTTCTGAGTTGCATAAAATCCAGAATTCTGATTAGCTGAATAATGTTTTCATAACAGGAGCGAGTATTTTGAAGAGATTTTCAAATGGTGAGTGTGACCTTGGAGAGGCCCAGTGTCGAAACTGCTGGAATTTGTGTGAACTTGTGGTCTCTATGACCAATTAGAGCGCAGTATTCTTGTTTTTAAGCTGCTAAATGTACTTGGCCTATGAAAAGCTGGATGCTGACCCGTGTAAAATACATCTTCTTATAAAACCTATATCAGATTAAGCTTAGAGATCTTCAGCCTTATCATAAATATTGTGGGGTTGAAAATAATACAAGTCTTAAGGGGAAAATAAATGTTCAACTGAAGAAGGAACAGAAGCTCAGTCACACATCAAACAGAAGCAAACGGAGAGGAGAAGATGGAACTTAACTATGAAGACACGGGAACAAAATAATAAACTTAACTCGATGAAGTCTGGTAGTGCACTGCTTTATTTGCTGGGCTTCCTTGCCTCAGTAAAACTCATACAAATAAGCATATATTCAAATTACACAAAATCAACCAATGAAAATAAAGAGAATGGAGAAGCCAACTGAAAGTTGAAAAGTCTAATTCATAGAAATAACCAATAAGAGATAGAGGATGGAGATGAATAAGATGTTGGGATGATTACATAATAAGAATGTTGAACAAAAAGAATCAGATGTGGGAATGTAATGAATGAACACATCTGAATAGGAAAGGAATGACAGGAGAAGCAGGTTGAAAATCAAATGTAAATGGATGACAACAGAAGATGAAGAATGTAAGCAAAGCTGAACTAAATACCAAAGCTTGAACTATAAATAACTATTAAAGAAACCAAATGTCAAAATAACAGTCCTACAATACCACTTGGATAAAAGAAGCTACTTTTTGAGGACCTGCCGAATGACTGATGGTCAGGATGATGAATTGTAATGTTTGTCCGAGAATGACCCCACATCTTTTACTTACTGTTTTCTGATGTACTCTCACTTCAAACCTTAAAAACGTATCAAGGCTTTAATAAGGATCTTTAATTTTTATTAACTACACAGAATTGTGAGTTTCTACTTTACAATTTTCACAAAATTCCAGTAAAAGATTCATAACTGAATAGTAGATCTTTAATTTTCTTTAACACAATGTACATCTTTAGGATGATAATTACACTGATTTGTACTTTGCAATAGACAGTTGAAGAGGGAAATGTGTATCATGATGTGACTTTTTTGTTCAATTAGTGTTATGGCTCAATTTTTTATTTTGACCACAACTTCTCAAGTGCCTGTCTTCTTGATGGTATAACAACAGCTCAAATTTCATTCTAGTATCACATTATTTTTTTTCCAGATGTGTATGTGTGTGGTAAATGCAGGTTGATTTTACATGTACAGTGTATATTCCAAAAAATCTTCCATTGTTAAATTGAATATTGTCAATTAGTTTGAACAAACTGAATGTGAAAAGTTGTCAAGTTACGGTAGAACATGCATTGTATGGACAGAGGGTAAAGTAATTACAAACACATTAAATCATGAAGGAAAGTTTTGCTGTTTACCTTTGCACCATACAGGCGTTGTACATTTGTAGAGGGAGATGAAGCATTAAAATAACTTTAAAAACTCCTGAAAAATGTCTTTAGTGTAAGACTCACATTTACAAGAACATTGGACTAATTGCTTGACTTCCATTTGCTAAGCTCTAGTGAGCTCCATTCCTTTTGTGCAGTTGTCCCCCCAAATACGTGTGAATTGAATAAGTATTTGCCAGCTTTCACCTTTAATTGTTTTTTGGTGCTTTGATTTAGTTTTAATTCACTTCTTAGGCATGTACTTTGTCCTCTGGTGCGAGATATTTATCATGGCAATGAAATATAAAGTGATATATTGTGCAATTTTAAGTTAACTACCATGCTGTTTAAAGTTCATATTGTATTTCTTATTCTCAGTCCCCTACAGTTTTTAGGCATGCCTTTTGTGCTCTGGTGCAAGATAATTTATCATGGTAATGGAATATTACGTGATTGTGTAATTTGAAGTTAACTACCATGCTGATTAAAGTTCATTCTCATCCTTGATTTCCATTTTTTTTTACTAACAATCTCCAATAAATAGTCTCTTTTTACACTACTGGTTTAGCAGAGTACAAATTTTGAATTTTTCTATTTAAAATCGAATCTATGCATAGGAAATCTTGAGGTATTTAGCTACCTGACTTACTGTAAATGTGCATATTGTGTCAAGTTTTGGTCAGCCGAATTGCCATAATTTGACTTAAATCCCAATTACTTGGACACCATGTCAATGTAACAGCAGTATACAGTTTTTTTCAATCACTTCATAAAAATTCAGTTTGAATCGCTGTGGCGCTACAAAGACTCAGTGCATGTTTTACAGACATTAAGAATTGGTCCATACAGAATGGATTAAAGTTAAATGAACGTAAAACAGAATGTTTACACTTTGTGAGTAGGCATAGGACTTGTAGTCCGATTGGTGATATTTCTTTTGATGGTACTAATATAGAATGCTCTGCGGCTGCTAGAAACCTAGGGGTCATGTTTGATAATAATATGTCTCTAAAGACCCATGTGAACAACGTATGCAGATCTGCCTCGTTTGCATTGCATAAAATCGGCAGCATCCGTCAATTTCTTACAAAAAAGACCACCCAGAGGCTTGTTCAGGCACTGGTCATGTCTCGCATTGACTTTTGCAACAGTCTTCTGTATGGTCTACCTGATACACAGATTAACAAACTGCAGAGAATACAAAATTCAGCAGCTAGGCTTATTGCTAAATGTCGTTCACGTGAGTCTGTCACTCCACTGCTAAGGGAGCTTCATATGCTAAGGGTTCGTGAACGAATTGATTTTAAGATCCTCTTGCTTACTTTCCAATGTTTGATAAAATCAGCTCCAGTTTACCTTCAACAATTAATATCAGAATACTCACCCTCCCGCAACTTGCGCTCATGCAAAAAATCACTCTTAAAAGTTCCTGCCATCAACACCCAGTCTTATGGTTCCCGATCTTTTTGTTCAGCATCCCCTCAACTTTGGAACAACCTTCCTCAGAGCATAAAACAAGCAGACTCAACTGACAAATTCAAATCTATGTTAAAAACTCATCTTTTCGTTAAATAGATCATCCTTAGCATATGCGGCTTCAACTGTCTACTTTCAACTGTTAACATGTATAATTTGATTTTAGCTGAAATTTCTTGTCTTCCTATGTATTTTCCTTAAGCGCTTAGAGACATTCTTTGTGATAAGCGCTATATAAATGATGTTAATTATTATTATTATTATTATTATTAGAATTTCCAGTAAAATGTATGGTCTTAATACATAAGTAAAACCTACAAAAATAAATGTATACCATGGAGTATGATAAGTATTGAGTTATGCTGAAATGTCACAAATTGTGCCCCAATTATTGTCAAGTGTCCCTAATTTCTACCAGGTGTTCAGTAGATAGTGCAAGGAG